>NC_053121.1:28976433-29276433 GCF_010015445.1 Perca fluviatilis | reverse complement strand
ATATTATCTGGGTACTGATTCTGGATATCGTGTAGTTTTTTGAAGTGAATTTTCCTCTTATACTGTACAAATAAGGCTAGTATTGTACATTTTAGTTTTGATTTATTAAACCTAGTGTGCTCTGGGAGGGTTTTTACACCACCAGGTGATACAGTTATTGATTTAAAAAATAGCCTTTATTGTGATGAGAACAATGCGGTCCACAGAGGCAGCAGGTTCCATATCTAGTAGGAGGTAATTTAATTGCCGTCCCATATTTAACATATTTTTTAACACATAAGCGTTATTAGAAACATAATCATTTTATATAACGTAACTGTCAGAGAACGCTGCAGGTGAGTCTGTGTGCTCTGTTGTTTTCAAGATGACCATCGACCTGAGCTGAATTAATGAGGAGAGGTTGCAGAAAAACTTGGCTCGCCAGCTGTCAGCATCAGGGTGCCGCACTGCTACGTTTATTTCTGTCAGAGCAGGTCACTGTTTCACAGACGTGTTAAAAAATTGTCAAAACATCTGCAAATGGCAGACAGTGGTCCCCTGTAGTCAGGATGTACAAGGCCATATATTATAGATATGTTTCATTGCAAGATAGTATTCTCACATGAAAAATAGATAAGACATGTTTATATCAGAAAAAGGATTGCTTTCGGGCTGTCAAAATTATCCCAATAATAGTGAGCTAGAGCATATTCCTTTTAACGGCACTCATTTTTTTGATGCGCGATTAAGGCACAGGCGCTCCGTCATTTGGCCCGCTTTGTAGTTTGGGAAATCAGGAAGGGATGCAGCAGTGACGAAGTGAATGGCTAGCAGAAACAAATATCCTTGAGCAGAAATGGATAAAGAAAAGGATATTTTGAATGGCAAGTTCAGTTTCAAAGCCGTTCCAGATGGTTCTCTCCACAAGACTAAAGTTATTTGCATGTACTGTCGATGTGAACTGAGTTACCACCGGAGTACGTTGAGTTTCAAATACCACTTGCTGGCCAAGCATACGGCTAATGCAGAGAACCCTCCTCCCCCTCGCCAAAGGCAGGCCATGCTGGATAGTTTGCATTGGAGACAAAAGAAGTGTAAGAAATACAAAGAAGTAAGAGATACAAGTGTAAAGTGGGACACTACATTGTGTTTCAGGTCAATATGCCCATATGTTGTTGCTTGATGATGGGCTTGAGTTTGCCATATTATGCTTTCAGCATATTTTTGAGCATACAGTACCTTTGAGGTTATTCTGGAGAATATTCTAGACAATATTTGTCATTGTTTTGGAATGTTGCAATAATAATAAACATTTGCATAAAGCAAGCATATTTGTCCACGCCCATATTAATAAGAGCATTAAAAACTTGAAAAAGGGGCACCCAGATAGCTCAGTTGGTAGAGTGGTGCCCATGTATAGAGGTTTACTCCTCGATGCAGCGTCCCCGGGTTCGACTCCGACCTTGGCCCTTTGCTGCATGTCATTCCCCATCTCTCTCTCCCCCTTTGATGTCTTCAGCTGTCCTGTCAAATAAAGGCCTAAATTGCCCATAAAAAAGAAGTCACTTGAAAAATATCCCCTTTCAAGTACATTTAGAACAGATAATGTGCTATTATGTTGCTATTAATCGTGAGTTAAGTATGGATAATCATGCGATTAATCGCGATTAAATATTTTAATCGATTGACAGCCCTATTATTAACTATTACTTTGCAGTAATTCTATATAATAATTGATTAAAACGACTCTTAGCACAAGAATATGAAAAATAATAACTGTTGTGGTTGTGAGCAATTACCTTCAGGGTGGGAAATTAACTTTTTTGCCAAAGTGGCTGGTGGATGCCCAATTTTACCAGCCACTTACATTTTTTACCAGCCACTTTTTCCGGAATTCAAATTTATAAAAGAAAGTGCACTAGCATACTTTTAATTGCTTTATTAAATTACTTATTATTAATACATATTTTATTAATATAAATGTATTTATTATGTGTCAGTAGCTTGTTGATCTTTACATTGTTAGTTAATTTCCTATCCTGGCCTGAGACACACATTCATACGGTTTGATAAAGGACTTATTGGACTTAAACTTATCATTGGTCTTACAATAACAAGTGTAGCTGTCCTCAATTTAGGTCATCCTGTACGTCTCATCTCCGGTTTTTCCTGCATCCTGTGTGTGTCTCGTCAGTCGCGGGGTAGAACTGAGCAGCAGAGAGCCGACAGGATTAAAACGGCAGCAGCTCCTTAAACATCGTTAGTCTACACTGACGTTAAAATGTATACAGGTTGGCAGGACGGTCTGAAATGTTTTGAACGGTCTTTCGCTGTACGTTTGTCAATGCGCCACTCTCAACTGTTTGTACAGCCATAGCTACTGCTGACTCCGCGGCGGGCCTCTTAACACCGGGGATATGTCGCCACATTTTTTAACAGATCATTTTCCTTTCGTCTGTACCTCAGCTCAGCTAGCTAGCTACATGTGTCACGGACTCACGGACTAGCGTGGTGAAAACTAGCTACTCGACTATGCGTGGTCAAAGCCCCGGCTGTGAACGGTTTCATTTCCTGTAAGTTCTTCACAATAAAGGTCCTCCGTTATGTTGGTATTTGAATGTTTTTATTATGAAGCAGCAAAATCTGGACATTTTGGGGATTCATTAGCAGTAATGTAACGCGACTCCTATAAGCATTGTGCATTGTTACTTAACAACAGCATTCTTTGACAAAAACTGTCCAATCCGTTACAAGGAATGTTTTACAATCCACCCGCCACTGTGGCTGGTAAACAAGGCAAAGTCACCCGCCACTTTGAAAAAATACCCGCCATTGGCGGGTGGCGGGTACTAATTTCCCACCCTGATTACCTTGTCTGTCCGTTTAGGCTCATCCTCATTCAAAATGCATTTTGGTGTGCGTGTAGGTGTTTCATCCTGGATGCGCACCTGGTTACCATCCCATCATCACCGCCTCCCGCTGCACACACCTGCCTATGGGCTGAAATATGTGCCACCAGAAACTGAATTTGAATCATTTATATTTGAATTTGAATTGCTAAACTTGAATAATTGCATTGAAAAACTGAATTTGAATCACATAATTTGAAATTGTATTGTTTAATTTGAATCATTGCATTGAAAAACTGAATCTGAATAGTATAATTTGAAGTTGAATTTATTCGTTTGTAGCTGAATTCCAATAAAATTTGATCTTCACTGAAACTTCAACTCTCTATATATCCTCACATTCAGTTCTCACTATTCAGATTCAGATCAGCAAATTCAATTTCAAGTTACTGAGACAGACATCCGGGTACTTGGAGGATGAAGGAAGAGCAATCGAGCGCAGATCGATAGGTAAGAGTTCAGTGGCGCAGATACACAGGACTCCCCTCTGCCAGCACATACGTTTTGGAGCACAGCCTCCTTGACCCAGAGACTCATAGATAATATAATCTACCTGTTCACAATGTTCAAAATGTAATGCCCAAATTATTTGGGGGGGTGAATTTATATACAAGGAATATTACCAAACATTCAAAAAAAAAAAAAAAAAAAAAATTTAAAAAAAATAAATTTTTTTACCTTTAAAAAAAAAAATTTTTTAAAAAAAAATAAAAAATAATTAAAAAAAAAAATAAATTTTTTTTTTTTTTTTCTCAAAAACCAAAAAAAATATATTAAAAAATCCTCTCGTTTTTATAAAAAATTTTTCCAAAAAAACGCAAAATAGTAAATTATTATTTGAGTCTATTTTAATCAACTCTAATATCTGATCGTTTGTCTCCTTCCTTAGAGCGTTATATACATATTAAAGTTAGTTTTGTTTGTGATTTAAAAGTGTAGCTTTATCATCATGTGCAGTAACAAACAAAACAAAGAGACTAATTCATGTGTTTATAAAAGAATATTTATTATAATCAGTTCACAGATCTGAGTCCAAACAGAAACTTCACCCTTCTGAACTAAGAGGTTCTGCTTCAAAGTGAAGTTTAAACAGACTGAAATGTCCAGGCTCACTGCTCCACTATTCATTCATTTAGTTCTGCATGTAGTTATTTATTTAACGAGACTTAAAGTCATGTTTCGGTGTCCACAGTCCGAGTCCCGCCAGACTCCCTTTAGGAAACCTGTGATTTAAACTTCAGCAGGCTGTGACAGTCCGCTCCGCTGAGTCCTGGTTCTAGTTCTTCCGGGCTTCCCTTCCCTCCAGCCGTCCCAGCAGTACGGCCCGGGCCTCCAGCAGCGTGGTGTCGGTTTTGGCTTCCAGGAAGCGGGCAGTGAGCTCCAGATCCTGCAGCCGCAAACGGACTCTGCTGCCCCGCTTTAGCTTCTCTCCGTCTGCCGGCCGCCGGCAAACGCAGTGGAACTTCCAGCCGAAATCTACATACAGGTCGTCCTGGACTACGTGATAGATCCTGCCGATCATCACTCTGTCTTTGGCCGGTCCGATCTGGATCAGCGGGGACCGGCGCAGCAGCGAGGCAAAGCAGTATTCCTGCCCGGGGAAAGAGACGCTGCCGCCGGCCACGGAACTCTCCACCTCCCGCTGCCGCCGGAGCTCAGATTGCAGGTCCAAGGCGGCATATATATCATAAAACACATTCTCACCTGTGAACTGTTATCCCTTGCTGTTTTTTTTGGTCATTTCTTTCGTTCCAACATCCAAAAACAGTTTGGCATCTTTAGTGCTAATCCTGCGCCACTGAACTCTACCTATCGACTAGCCGATTGCTCTTCCTTCATCCTCCAAGTACCCGGATGTCTGTCTCAGTAACTTGAAATTGAATTTGCTGATCTGAATCTGAATAGTGAGAACTGAATGTGAGGATATATAGAGAGTTGAATTTTCAGTGAAGATCAAATTTTATTAGACTTCAGTTACAAACGAATAAATTCAATTTCAAATTATACTATTCAGATTCAGTTTTTCAATGGAATGATTCAAATTTAACAATACAATTTCAAATTATGTGATTCAAATTCAGTTTTTCAATGCAATTATTCAAGTTTAGCAATTCAAATTCAAATATAAATGATTCAAATTCAGTTTCTGGTGGCACATATTTCAGCCCATACCTGCCTCCCATCTACAATCCAGACCAGTATTTCTACCACGACTCAACAGACCATCTCCGCTTGATCGTTGCTCCAGTCACGCAGGTGAACACAAAGCTAAAATACTCTGAGATCCTCGTTGTTTCCTTTTTTTCCTGTCTGTTGTCTGAACGCTCACTTATCTTCCCCAGTCACCATCTTCTCCCGTCATCTCCAGTCAGCTGGCTTCACCACACGGACCCCCTCCCTCGGCACCCTGCTCCAGCCTCTCCTCGCTCCCTCTGCTCTCCAGTCCCAGTCTCCCTCCCTCGGCTCCTCGGCTCCGGCTTCCCCGCGTTCCCCTGAGTCCCCAGCCCCAGTGTCTCTCCCACGGCTCCCCGGTCACAGCTCCCCTGGATATCTCCACCCTCCACTTCCTCTAGCCTCCCCTCAGCTGCTCCCCCATTCCCGGCATCTGCCTCCCCACTTCCCCTTTCCTTTCCCCATATCATTAATAAACCTTTTGTTGTGAGCTCTGCGTTTGAGTCCGTTCTGTTCCACTCGTAACATCAACAATAACGTTTGGTAAAAGTGAGGAAATAGAACAGCATGCTAGTCATGACATCTCTATCTGATTTTCTAGAGTTAATGAGTAATAACATTTAACAGTAAGTAAAACAGTACCACACAATCTTTTGTTCATTCAATGTAATGATTTTTATGGTCGAAAGAAATGAGTAATGCACAACTGATTAGTGGAAGACTTTCAATAATTGCATCTGTAGCTCCTACTTATTAAACTTGTGAAATAAAAGGTCATAAATGAGACACATAGAGTACACCCAGTGGTGGAGGAATACTCAGATCCTTTACTTTTGTATAAGTAGAAATACTACCATATAAAAATACTCCATAAGAAGTAAATGCTTTACATTGAAAATTGCAGTTACATAAAGGACAGTATTTTCAGTAAAAGTGTACTCAATTAAAAGTAAAAGTACTAAATATTATAATATTGTTTTAATTATTTCTGATGCCACTGTTCATCATGCCATTCCATTCTATGCACTGCTATAATTATTATGAATAGTATTTCTGAATCTCTCTCTCTCTCTCTCTCTCTCTCTTTCTCTCTCTCTCTCTTTCCCTCCCCCCAACTTGGTCGAGGCAGATGGCCGCCCACCTAGAGCCAGGGTCTGTCCAAGGTTTCTGCCTGTAAAAAGATTTTCCTCTCCACTGTAGCACCAAATACCAAATACATGCTCTTGGGGGAATTGTTGGGCCTCTGTAAATTATAGAGTGTGGTCTAGTCCTACTCTATCTGTAAAGTGTTCTGAGATAACTTCTGTTATGTTTTGATACTATAAATAAAATTGAATTGAATTAGCCAGCAATAGAGATCTAAAAAAAATATATATATATATATATATATATATATATATATATATATATATATATATATATATATATATATATATATATATATATGAAAATCTACACAGTAAATGTCAGGTGTGTGAATTTCAAGAGCCTCCCACTATACATCTGCTTGAATACACATCAATTGTCTTGAGATTGCAAAAAAATAGGCTGAGAAACCTCGGCAGTTAAAAGTTCGCTCACCATTAGTCAACTAAACATGATGCCTTTTTCCATTCTGTCAAAGAAGAAGGTGACCTTTTAGCAGGCAGATACTGAAAGACAGACAACAAATGACGATGCCCCACACAAAGGTCATGTGCTTCTTTAAAAAGGACATCAAAGAAGTGTTGGGGACTGAGTAAAAACTATATTTCTTAGGCAAACTGGTTGCAGGAATGTGATAAGTATTATTTAGGGCTGAATGCCAGACAGATGCTGACAATAAATTTGTGGTGATGCCTGAGTCTTTTCTTCCTCTTTTTTGCAAGAAGGGACTTTGTGCCTGTGTGTGTGTGTGTGTGTGTGTGTGTGTGTGTGTGTGTGTGTGTGTGTGTGTGTGTGTGTGCAGTCTTGATGTAATTTAGACTGACAAGTGACAGTGATGTTTTACTACTCTGAGAACCCACAACAGTGCTTGAATGAATTTTGAAAGGGCTATATGGGAATTTCTGGAAGAGTAACATCTTTAGCACTAGTCTCCCGACCATGTGATACTGCCGTCTGGCTCTTGAAACATCTTAAATGGGTTCATGGTTTTGGGAAGCATCCTATTGTCTTTAGTCAAAAACTACATTTTTCTAAAGTGATGAGAGTGCATGCGGCCTGAAGAGGGGCCGGAGGGCTCTCATGAGGAGCCATCATGTTGATCTGCCGAATTGGAGAGACTGCGAGTGACAAGGGTGTATCTTCTTAACATAGGCATAAAGCAAAGGTCTTCACACCAAACTTGGCTTTCGACCGAGGGTGCCACGGAGTGCAGGGACTGTCATGTTTGATTTAGATTTGCTCAAACCAGGTAATGCTTGTTTGAAAGAAGGAAGGGGGAAGCTTATATACATGTATAGAGAAGTATGCTTTTACTCTATACAAACAAGAAGGGATTTTAGACAAATCTGTAAAGCTTGTTATCAAAGGAAGAGGAATTAGAAGAATTAGTCTTAGCATTTAGCATGTTCTTATTTATATTCAATTCTTTTTTTGTATTTTTAAATACAACTCACACAAAACAAAATTTGACTCAGTCAAAGCATAATCATGGCTCACTCCTATTACATATACTCTATACGAACCGTATAGACGTCGTGTCACTAGTGAAAATCTATACATGCATAGATTGACAACCATTGTCAAGAATGCACCATTACGTTATCTTCTATGAATGCTGAAAAAGAGCTGCTATGTCCAATTTAATCAGTATGTTTGGGAGTGTTGCCAATTCAATTTACTTTAAGCTGGAAAGTGATTATGCAAATGCCATTTGAGAATGTTGAACAAAATGCTATACTGTCAATAGTTGGAGGAAAATACTATGAAAAACAATTGTGAAAAAAACACAGGAAAGAACACAGCTTCTATGTTGGCTCCATTTCAGCCAAGACAGTGCCCAATGCATTGTGAATTCTTGCCAAGATCATCCTGTACAGGTTTGCCTTTCATCAGATTTTTAAGTGTTGTGCTCAGCATCTGCAGTAAGCACTGAGGTTCTCTGCTGACCTTGGCCTAGTTCTGCATGAAATCTGTGATCTCTCCTTGCACCTCACACATCAGACTGACCTCTTCCACACTGTCAGTCCAATGAGGCCTCATTAAAATGGTCTGTGTGGAGAGGCTGGATGAAAAGCCCCCACCTCTCCTTTCCACTGTCTGAACATCAATGTCATCACATATAGACTATAGGCATTAACATCTTATCAAAGCGCCTCATAAATAAATTCAATGAAGTGCTTTGATTCAAGATCTCCTATAAACACATGAAATTTGAGCATATTATTATTAAGGTTTATTTAAATAGGTACAAAAAACATAGATAAACTTCAACAGTCATCTGATGTATGTACCATAGTGTTTGTAGCCAAAGCTAATTCTCGACACTTGTCCCTAATGATGATAATATGGCTATACTGTATCTCTGGAGTTACACTATAGACAGCAGCCTTTACTGAAATGCTTGTATGATTCTGTAGCATGAAAGCATTTTAGTATAGGCTGTGTTGCACAGCTTTAGGATAAATTAATTAAAATATGTGTTATACCATGCAGTGCGGATTTATTATCTGCCATCACTTATATTAGTCATTTAGTCTGTTGGTGCCTTTAGAATGAAAACAACTTTATACAAATACCAAACAAACTGTGAAAAACACAGTGCTCTGAGGAGAACCTGGATGTCCAACATGTTGCTTCCCAATTCCAAAACATGGCTATGTAGGCAAAACCTAGAAATTATGTGTATATGTAACTAATTTGCAAAAGCAAATATGTTTAAAAAGGTAGCATGATGTTGAATGGATTATTAATATCTCCTTAATAGTTTATATTAATAAAAAGATTGTGGTCTGGTTTAACACAGAAAGAAATCTGCAGTGACAAAAAACAACGTGTTTATTAACATTTTAGCCAAACCACGATCTTTCACTTAACTTAACCTAAAGTGCTTTAGTTGCCTGAACCTAACCACTGGCTGGACTCAGGATGCAAACCCCAGACTGCGAGTGTCAAAGTCCTGCGCTTTCGACACCTGACATCCACCCAGAACACCCCTGTGACTTCTGCACATTAGATAAATGTAGTGCTTCAATCACTCAAAAACCAATTGCCTTTGAAAGTTATCCAGGCAGCAATTATATTTGTCACCACAATGTAATTGGGGAAAGGGGTATGTATTAAAAGTAAGTACAACTTTAACTGTCCCAAATCACAAAGTAACCATATGGTATCTGCAGTGATTTGATCAAGTTGTCAAAAAATCTGTACTCAACTTACTTTGTGTAGGTGTGTCAGGGGATTTCTGGCTTTCAAGGGACTCAGTTTTAAAAGTGCATGAAATTACAGTCTCTGGTACTTTCTGCAACTATGTCTGTACACACTGGGGGCACCGCTCGATCTGAATGTGCATTTTGAAAACCACAGTCTTTAAGGTATTATCGAGAACAGAGAGATGTGTTTAAAAGTCATATACGTCTAAAGCACAAAAACAAACTTGGTATCAGTATCAAAACTTTGTGGTATCAAAGGTGTGCAGTGTAATCCCCACTTTCATGTCCCACTCTGTGAGTCTGTTCCAATCCATTTCCCCTAACTTTAGAAATAAGCTCCTCTCATTGGAGCATGAGCGCCAGTGATTGGCTGCTTCACATGTTTGTTTGTTGTTTGCTTTGACCAGAGAGACAGTCTACAGAGTACCTTTGATGTGAGGACTGTCTATGATTTGAAATGGGAGCATAGGCACTGGTGGATGTCCCAGCTGACTTATCCCTGATTCAGTGTTATTGGGGGCTCATCCTATCAAACAGTGGGAAACCAAATCATAATTAAAGACATTTGTAGAGGGGATTCAGCTTTCATTATAGCACAAGCCAGCATAAAGCCCCCAAGCCTGGTACATGCTCGGCCAACAATGTCATAAAGGACAATATGGCTGCTGTAAGGTCCGCAGTGACAAGGCCAAATGACTCTCTAACCAGAGATAATCAGCTTTGTATGTCATGTTGACATGAACACAGTGTTAAGGCATATTGCACTTTGATGCTGGCAACGCTGGCACAAAGCTGATTTCGAAAAATGCAATAGGAGAACACAAAGGGAGACATTCCCGCTGTGCTTAACTGGCATCTGTATCAAACAACAATCAGGAAGCATAAGTTAGGAGGGGCTTAGTGCATTAGGACTTAAACGAGCGAGGGCACTTTATGTCCATCCTGTAAAGCTTCAGATTGATACCGGATCCATTCAAGGAGTTCTGTCTTCTGGCTCCACTTACTAGAAAGGTAGACAAAGGCTGGCTTGGTTACCAAGAAATGAGAAGCACTGATTTACTCCTCCGCAACAGTCACCAAATGAACAGCAGCCAATGTTTAGAACAGACAGTGCCCAGGCACTAGTTGTTTTCGACATAAGCAATGTTTAATAGGCATTTCTACCTTATGAGGATTAAGTACAGCGTGGACAGATGCAGACGATTGCAGATCAAGAAGGAGAAATCAAATGCAGCAAAGGTTTTGAGGCTGATTATATATCCACCTTTTCATGAGCACATAATGTGGTGCGTACCCTGAGCCACAGAAACCCCATCAGGGTTTGAAGGTAGCAACGATAATGAGACCGAAACCTTAACGTCTTCAGTAGTTTTTTAAGAAAAATGACAAAGCCACCTCACATAGCAGTAGTGGCTAATCTATTCCACCCACAGACTGGTGAGGAATGTATTATACTACCAGTAGTGTTTCAAAAATTGCCTGAACCACCCTTCACTGCAATCTTTATTCCAGGGATGTAAGCGAAACCAAGACAACACACAGTAATATTGTATGTGGACATATATAGCTGCACAGACTCACATATAAACCCTCAAACTCAGCTGCACAAATCAATATCAAGCTTCTTAATTTTTGCAGTTATTTGACAAATGAGGGGATGATGTAGCAGTAATATGAAGAGGGGGGTACAAATCACAGATGATATCACTACACACAGCAGTAAACAGTAATGTTATCTTAGCAAGACCTGAACAGGGCAATGGATCATTTAATTGTCTGTGAACAGAATGTGATTTCCTGCAGACAGACTAAATTGTGATAATCATCTTTTGTTTGCATCATACATAAATTTGTCTTACCTCCACAGATGGTGAATTAACTTCACATTATGGTACAGTTTATTGAAACATTGCAGTGTGTTCATGTATGCATTTTCTTTACAGGCCGAGGGGAAGACAGACTGGAGTGACAATAGAAAAGTAAAAACCTGGGCATCATCTATCATAAGTCTCTTTACATAACTAGAACAGTGCAGTCAAATTGTTCCTCTCGTCTCCCTTACAGTCAAGATGGCAGCAAAGATAACTCAAATTGAGATTTATTTATCTCATATCATGCCTAACTTTAGTAGATCATAACATGTTATGGAATTAATCTGCAGATGCACCTGTTCAGAATGAGACCAATCTTTTCTATGCATTTGCAAGTTTTTGAGCCCACAACAATGGCTAACATGTGGTTTGTAACAGACTACTTGTTTTTAGCCTTGCCGATTGCCGGAAATACCTTTAGCAGTTGTTGATCACTTGCGGCCCCTACTGGCCGGTTAAGCGGAGGGAGGAGTCAGCAGTCAATGACATCAAAAATATTTTTTTCAAAAATTGTGAATCACCACAACCACAAAAGGTCCTTGAGCATACAGTCATAGATGTGCACACAAATGATGGGTCCAGTAGTGCGAGGTTAGCTGCGGACAGACAGACACACACACATGCACACACAACCGAACAAATGATCTGCTCCAGGATTAAGCCTGGCAGAAATAATAATGTGAGCATCCCCATTACGAAATCCATAATTTAAAACAAACTCATCATGACATTTCCACAGATATCTGAGAACCACACTTCTTCTCCCCTCTTCATAAGGCATAAACAGAGGGGCACAGTAATGCCTGACAGGCGGCATTTAATTCCAATCCATTATTAAGAGCAGGTATGTATATGATTGTGCAGCACGGCAGCCCACACTTTGTATTCAAAAGCGTTTTCTGGCCCCATGCAGTTGTATTACTTTCAGTTACAGCTCATGAATAACATCAAACAGACCATGAAGTGCATAGAAATAGAAAATGTGATAACTACGAGGGTGTATCCAGCCACTGTTTGAAGTACCTTTGAGCCTTCGGATCTTGAAATGTGGATACAAGGAAATGCACATTGCTGTAGTGCTATGTAATAAAAATCACAGGGTAAATTGGTTGATTAGAAGATTATGGACATAGTATGAGAGAAGAAATAGCCAAAGGCGTACTAATAAAAAATCAGAGGCTACAGCTTTCTAATGTTGGCCTCAAATCAATATTTATTCAAACCCACATCAGCTTGACTCCTGCCTTTTGGAGGATCTTGGAAAACACATTTTAACATTAAATAGTGTATTTCATTATCTATTTTCTCCACTTACGTGAAGCACACATGCTTATAAACCTTGATTGGTATTTGGAGCGGATTATTTATTGTACACCTACCACTGAAGCATGCCAAATGGTTGTAGAAATGCAAATGGAGGTTTTCTAAAGACTACATTCTGTATTTCAGTAAAGGAGCCATCAAGCTCATCTGAACACAGAGTGGAGGGCTAGCTCATCAAATTCTTTGAGCTTTGTCAGGTTAAATTCATTACATATCCGAGGAAAACAAGGCTATATGGTTTACTAACTATTCCCTGTCAAACATGGATTGGGAAGGCTTACATTTAATGAAAGAAATGAATCTTGACTGCAACTGAGAAATTCATGATCACCGTTATAATTCTATTATGTAAAACACTGTTGACCTCTTGCATAACAGCAGCAGGGGGACATATACTCAAATGGGACCGAGTGTATTTTTAAACAAATTCATTCAGAATTATCCACTCTGTATTTAAAAGCACATGCTTGTTATGGCGCCAATAGCAGCAATCCAGTAGTTAATCCACCCACTTTACCCTGAGGGGAGTGCAACCTCAACTACCTACATGTAAGCCAATTAAAGGTGCAATATGTAATATTGTATGTAATACTGGCAGCTAGCAGTTAAAATAGTTACTGCACTACCGATTCAAAATACTGGAGAGTCGTTTCCCCCGCCCCCTCCTGCCGAGACTCGAAGTTCACGGGGGTTACCAGGCTGAGACCGCAGCATTCACAACAATGTTGCTAGACGCTTTTCTCACATAGCCAGACATTACTTCACAGCACAGCAGAGTAGCTCACGCTAGATGCTAGTCTCACATAGCCAGACATTACTTCACAGCACAGCAGAGCAGCTAACGTTAGATGCTAGTCTCACATAGCCAGACATTACTCCGCAGCACAGCGGAGTAGCTAACGTTATATGCTGGCTATATTGACAGTCATAAAAGCCCGTGCTCACGCGGAGCTCTGTAACCAACTGACAGACACACTTTTTCGGCTTAAAATTACAGTATGAACCGCTAAAAACACAACAACCTCACCGTCCTCTCCACATGCCAGTCAGGCACACTTCCTCGGCTTAGAATTACAATACGAAACGCTAAAAATACCACTACCTTGCCGACGGAACACACTTCATTGGCTTAGAATTACGGCAACAATCGCTAAACACACTGCAAACTCACAGTCCTCTCTTCCCAATTTACAGCCCCCCTCTAGTGGCTTAAAATAACTCACCGTTGTCGGCTCCAGCTGCTGAACTACACGTTGTAAACAGCCATGGCCCGCTTGCCTGGTCCTCCCGGTAACGTTAGCAGTTAACAGGGTTAGCATGGCGGCGTTAGCCAGGACCAGTCAGGATCACTTTACTGGCTATGTCTCAATTGTTTTTGCGAGTAACCAACTCGGGTACTCTAGCTACAGTGCCTTGCGAAAGTATTCGGCCCCCTTGAACGTTTCGACCTTTTGCCACATTTCAGGCCTCAAACATAAAGATATAAAACTGTAATTTTTGTGAAGAATCAACAACAAGTGGGTCCCAATTATGAAGTGGAACGAAATTCATTGGCTATTTCAAACTTTTTTAACAAATAAAAAACTGAAAAAGTGGGCGTGCAAAATTATTCAGCCCCTTTACTTTCAGTGCAGCAAACTCTCTCCAGAAGTTCAGTGAGGATCTCTGAATGATCCAATGTTGACCTAAATGACTAATGATGATAAATAGAATCCAGCTGTGTGTAATCAAGTCTCCGTATAAATGCACCTGCTCTGTGATAGTCTCAGAGGTCCGTTTAAAGCGCAGAGAGCATCATGAAGAACAAGGAAGACACCAGGCAGGTCCGAGATACTGTTGTGGAGAAGTTTAAAGCCGGATTTGGATACAAAAAGATTTCCCAAGCTTTAAACATCCCAAGGAGCACTGTGCAAGCGATAATATTGAAATGGAAGGAGTATCAGACCACTACAAATCTACGAAGACCCGGCCGTCCCTCTAAACTTTCAGCTCATACAATGAGAAGACTGATCAGAGATGCAGCCAAGAGGCCCATGATCACTCTGGATGAACTGCAGAGATCTACAGCTGAGGTGGGAGACTCTGTCCATAGGACAACAATCAGTCGTATACTGCACAAATCTGGCCTTTATGGAAGAGTGGCAAGAAGAAAGCCATTTCTTAAAGAAATCCATAAAAGGTGTCGTTTAAAGTTTGCCAAAAGCCACCTGGGAGACACACCAAACATGTGGAAGAAGGTGCTGTGGTCAGATGAAACAAAAATCGAACTTTTTGGCAACAATGCAAAACGTTATGTTTGGCGTAAAAGCAACACAGCTCATCACCCTGAACACAACATCCCCACTGTCAAACATGGTGGTGGCAGCATCATGGTTTGGGCCTGCTTTTCTTCAGCAGGGACAGGGAAGATGGTTAAAATTGATGGGAAGATGGATGGAGCCAAATACAGGACCATTCTGGAAGAAAACCTGATGGAGTCTGCAAAAGACCTGAGACTGGGACGGAGATTTGTCTTCCAACAAGACAATGATCCAAAACATAAAGCAAAATCTACAATGGAATGGTTCACAAATAAACATATCCAGGTGTTAGAATGGCCAAGTCAAAGTCCAGACCTGAATCCAATCGAGAATCTGTGGAAAGAACTGAAAACTGCTGTTCACAAACGCTCTCCATCCAACCACACTGAGCTCGAGCTGTTTTGCAAGGAGGAATGGGCAAAAATGTCAGTCTCTCGATGTGCAAAACTGATAGAGACATACCCCAAGCGACTTACAGCTGTAATCGCAGCCAAAGGTGGCGCTTACAAAGTATTAACTTAAGGGGGCTGAATAATTTTGCACGCCAATATTTCAGTTTTTTATTTGTTTAAAAGGTTTGAAATATCCAATAAATTTCGTTCCACTTCATGATTGTGTCCCACTTGTTGTTGATTCTTCACAAAAAATTACAGTTTTATATCTTTATGTTTGAGGCCTGAAATGTGGCAAAAGGTCGAAACGTTCAAGGGGGCCGAATACTTTCGCAAGGCACTGTATATAATTCAATGTGAGTACACAAATGACATAAAATGCCCGTCCCTAGTGGCTGTGATAAATTAGCCTGAAGCTAATGTTTACCTGTTCAGGAGGAAATAAGACAATTCTGCGTCCTTTTGGGATCTAAGCTGTCTCCATCTTTCAAATACATCTCCAATATTTACCAGGGGGTTGCTACATCTCTGGTAACGCAACTGTTAGAAACATGCTGTTTTCTTTTTTTTAGGTCGGGTAGAATCTATCTCCGTTGATCCTGTTCGTTTGTGTGCTGCTTTCATGGCTGTACTACCGTTACAGCTGTAGCGCGCTGGGTTTACGTTTTTACAGGTATATCTGGCAACCCGGGCTAGCTGTCAAACTGGGCAGGTGATAACAACACACAGATCAAAACATAAACAGAAATTCTGTCACGGAATGTAAATTTAAAAAAGAAAAAATACTGACATTAGCATTGTTGTCAGAAAAGATAGTATTCCAGTTTAACATGTTTTCTTAATATCTGATGAGGAATTGGTGTCATTTTTGGATTTATTACAGTACAAATATTACATATTGGACCTTTAAAATGCTTCTACAGTACATATTACAGGGCAACAGCAAACAGATGCATGGAGGTACTTCCTGCTGATTTTTTTCCCCCAACATTTTACATGTTTTGGGTTTCTGACAGTGCCATTTCAAATGTGTTTTTAATTGATGATGATCCTGTGATAAACTGAAATACATCTGAGTCACTGCAATGTACGGTAATGACTAAGGGTGTCACTATTTTGATTTTAAATCGAAATTGATCGAAATTGACCTAAATTAATTCACAATGTTGAATTTCAAATACAAAAATTTAATCTTTGATGCTGCCACGGCCCCATGTCCCATTCGGTCGGCTTGCCAAGCAGAAAAAAAACATAGAAAAAAACACACGTGTAGCCTGCTCGAGGCAAGGGGATAAGCGTACGTCTGGCAAGCATAGCTCTTATGGTGCCATTTTGATGCTAACAAGCATTCACCCGCCGTTAGCATTCCATTGACTGCCATTCATTTTGACATCACTTTGACAGCGAATAACTTTACATCTGAAGCGTTTAAAGACTTTTTTTGTTCATTGTTTATTTCTAAAGAAACACGACAGTCTATGAAAGGTTCCATTACCTTGTATCTCACGTTATGGCTCCGTAGTAGACGTTTTTGTAAAAATAGGCTAATGATTGTGTCATAACCACGCGACTTACTGTCGTAGAGGAATTACCGTATTGTACAGGAGAAGCTCGCAGGCAGTTTCGACTTACATTAGCTGTTTAAGTTTAATTACTAATGTTAACTAGCATTTTAGTTAGCAATAATTAGCCTGTTTTATCTCCTTACATATACCTACGCTCTCTGTCTCTGCAACATTGGGAATGATTGAGATTTCTCTTGGCACAGCTACCAGAAGACTTACAACTTTCAGACAGGTTGCTCACGTCACATTTACGTCGTCTCTCTCAGTTGGAGGCTGCGCAGTAAAGCTAGCGATCACCGGAGAAGTGCTTCTATTGTCCTTCACTGGTCTCCGTCCAGAGCAACGGGATCTGTTGGTCCATTGTATAGACTGTCTATGGATATGCAGTTAGCCCATTTCCTGATTGATTCTACCACCACTCCAGTGGAGGCGGTAATGAGCTAGATTACTACACACAGTAGCAAAAGAAGACCAGCTACACACAAAGTAGCATACACCAATCGCACTCAACTTGAGCGAAGCCGGCACGAATGAGGTAAAAAAAAACAGGAGTGAGTCGGTTCATTCTCCCGGTTCAGTGACATTACTTTGGTTAATTAATTGTCTTTCGGTCAGTTCATCAACACTTGTTGAAGTTGAAGTGCTGCAAGTCAGACAACCTCATCTAATTTAGCTACAGCAAGTCAAAAGATAGGAAGGCAAATGCAGGAGACAGAACTTGAACCCCCTCCTCTTTCACTGAAGTCACCGGTGTGGAAGTATTTTGGATTTCCAGTGAGTTATGTTGACAACGTTTGTGTTGTCGACAAAAAAGCCACAGTTTGCAAGCTCTGCTATGTGCATGTACCATATTCTTCCACTGGCAGCACGACTAACATGGGAGTTAATCTGTGTGGTATATGTTCAACTGTTTGGAAATACTTTGTTAAAATACATAATTGTTCAGAGAAGACTATGGACATGGCTGTTTTATTGTTTTTTGTTTGTTTTGTTGTGAACTTGAATGTCATCTTCTGTGAAGTTACACAAAGAGAAACTAGATGGCAGGTTATAGATATAAGTTATTGTTACATTATGTTGTTAATAAATGTTTCAAATTTGACAATGTAGTGTGGTACATTGCGTACAAAGGTCAGAATTATATTGCATAAAAGTCTAGTCTAAAAATGGCATATGTGCTTTAAAAAAAATAAATGTAAAAATCGAGAATTGAATCGAACCGTGACCTTAGAATCGAAAATGTAATCGAATCGAGGATTTGGAGAATCGTGACACCCCTAGTAATGATCTTTGATGATGTTGAGACACAGGTATTTAATCCTGTAGAACAAAAATAAATATCTGTGTTATATTATATCAATATTAAAATTGACAGAAGTCTTCATACATTTAATTTAATAGACCTTTTTCACAGCAGGCATGTTGACATGTCATAGTAGAAAAAGCACAGGTGTATTCAAAACCATTAATGATGTTCGTATAGGCCTTGCTGGATACACCGTGACCCTTTTTGTGGATCTACTGATCGCTGTGGATTACTTTTTTTTCGTGTCATTGGATTACGGCAAAATACGGATCTTTTTTCTTAACGTGTCTTAACGTTTTATGGTGTGATTGCGCTTTGTTTCTGCATTTGGAGAGGCATCTCAACAGACTGTAGGTCGAACACTGATTGATCATTGTTACATTTTAGTTAAATTTAGGTGTCGGGGTATCCTGCCACCGTCAGTCTATTGCGTTCCAAGACAGCCGTGCCGCGATTGGATTTCATAAGGGCGAATTGTTAAATTGTTACATTGTAATTTTAAATCTGCTTTAAAAATAAACATATATGTTTTGGATATGTTTTGGAATATAACGTTCAGCTTCGGCAGCTTTACCTAAATGCTAAAATATACAATGGCTGAGGAAGCCTAGTGACGAGTCCATAGCAACCAGTTTGTGTGTTGAATGTTACCCAGTGTGCCTTGCTGAATGGTCTCAATGTTTTATTGTTTTATTTCATGTGAATACTAGTTTACTAGAGGAGTAACTTAGTATTTGAAGTAATGCAGTAATGCAGGAAGTGTTTAGTTTCCATGCTTATTGTGTTTCCACAACAATGTTATTGAGTAAATCTACTGAAATGGCCACCACACCATAACAGAGGAGTGTGATGCGTAAGATGAGAAAGCAGAGGTTAACTCATAACTATCCTGGCTGTAAAAAATCAAAGGGCATATGTACATCTTAGCCAAGCACAAACCAGTACATAAGGCATCGATAAATTCTTGGGGAGGGTCATGCCTCTTTTTCAAATCATTTTGGAGGGTCATAGAAAAATTATTACTGGTGAGGGGAGGGTCAAGTCTATTTAGACTAAAGATCCCAAAACTCCTCCGGTGGCCCCTTAAATAAATAATGAACAGTCCCTTAGGAAATAGCTTGAGATCAATTGTTACGTTGTTTTTGTCCATTTTGGAGCAATATGTTACTCAGTCAGGGCAAATCTGAGAATTTCAATTGTGGTGGAAGAAAGGGCTTGATATAGTTAATGATTTATAGAGAACAGCTTTGAAGTATAACATTTGAAGGAAACATTTCTTTAAATGTTTGCAGATACAAAGCTGTATTTTTTTCTGTACAAAATAAATCACTGGCCCACAAGGCCCACACTTTCATCTTTGGAAAAAAGTATCACTAAAAGCTGCAGTGATAGAGGTTTAACATCATAAATCTATAAGTCTAAACTGTAGACTTGGAAGTTGGATCGAAAGGAGGAAATTTCCATTGAAGATTGGAGGGGAAGTATGTGTTTATGGCTCAGACACAAACAATACTAAGTTACCACTGCACAAGACACTGTACAAGTAGATGATGCAGACTTACATAACTCCTATTTAACAAAACAGATATTGTTATTATAATGACAACATTCCTGATGTGTTTTAAATGTAAGTCTCAAAGTACTCTTGTTCACTGTTTGTGGGGAGTTTTGGAAGGAGGTTATTAATATAATCTTAAAAATCATATTTATAAATGTTCCTTTAGAACCTATGGTATCATATTTAACTTAAACCCACTAGATCTTATTTTGAGAGCAAAAGAGTATACATTTATAGATATATGAATATATTTAACGCATGTCTGAGATGGGGAAAAGTGATAAGCCAAATATTGATGCCTGTTTTAAAAATATGGCACATTGTATGAGACTGGAAAAAAAAAATACACTATTAGAGGTAAACTAAGTGTTCAATCTTTATTTAGGATACATGAATTAAGTATTTGTTCATGTTTAAATGTACCTTGTAAGATTGACTTTCACTTTTACTTTTTTTATTTGTATTTTATATTTGGTAGTTTTCAATGTTGTTCACAATCCTTTTTTAATATACATTATTTAGGTGTATGTAAAAAGAGAGAGAAAGTAGAAAGAAAGATGAGGGAAAGGTTTGGGTTTTTGTTTCGTTTTTGCCACATTCAGATTTTTATATGCTATTTAAAAAATATATGATGGAAAAATCAGATTTTTTGGAAAATAAATAAATAAATATATAATAATTAATAAAAAGATAGGGCTTTGTCATGTCAAAGGAGGTGTGCATAGGGGGAAGATCATTATCTTGTCATGGTTCAAGAATGGTCTGGTCTGATACGAATGCCCTCTTTGATCAATCACTGGAGATCATGGAGGACATTCACATCTGACACCATACATATATATATATATATATATATATATATATATATATATATGTATTTTTTTTCTGTATGTCTTCCTGTTTGTAGGACAGACAGAGTTAAAGTCCTTGTATGTGCCATTATACTTGACCAATAAACTTGATAATTATGCTGTATGCCATCACCCCTCATTCATCCCAACAGGTTGGATAAGGTATGTGTACTTTGTTTAATCCAGTAATTTGATAGAATAGATCATAGGCATAGATAGAAAGAAATGTCTTCCCTTCCATGTTAAACACCCGCTCTCCCCAGGCAGTTTATGAACACAGGCTGTGAGGGGACTGAATTTGTTTTTCTACCACTTCAGCAAATATTTAAGCTATTAAAAATGAGAGCAGAATAGGACTTGCATGCTGTTCTTCTTATAATTTATTATTTATTATAACTCCGCTTTTATGTTTATCTCTCCAGAGTGAAGACTGAACTTGTGTTGACTGAACTCCAATCAGCCTTGCGGGTCTTCACTCTCACTTTGTCAGCTCTGATCCAAACAAAAGCAGTCTTTGACTAATCACTACACCCTGGCACTAATGCAGATCAAATAAGGGCTGACGGTGAACCTGATTCAAATTGCAATTTTTTTTCACTTCACAGAACACTGAAGCGCACTCTGTGTTCAACAAACACTGACACATTTAATATGAAGCGCTTTCACAGCCACTTTTTCTTATTGACCACTTTTCCGACTTGGCAGGCATGCAATTATTAAGCCATAATAAATAACTGCAGGCCTCTCCCGTAGGCCGGTGGTGAGAATGCTGTGGAAATGAGAACGCGTTTGGTAAATAATGCTGCATTTAACATAACGGAAACAGCATATTCTTATATCTTTTTGCAAAAATACAATGTATCAGCAAAACCCTAGACAGGCTCCAGTCCAAAACTCTGCCACCAGGGTCCTCACCCACACCAAGACCTGGCAGCACATCACCCCAACCCTCATCCACCTTCACTGGCTCCCAATTAAGTCCTGCATCAAATAAAAAAAATCCTTCTCACCTACAAATCCCTCCTTGCCCTGGCCTCCTCCATCCATACACCCCATCATGAAACTTGCGGTCCTCAGATACTGACCTGCTCTCCATTACCCACACCATACTCTGTACCTTCAGAGACTGAGCCTTTAGTGTTGCAGCCCCATCACTCTGGAACACCCTCCCTGCAGATATCCAAAATCTGTGGACATTTTTTAAAAACTCCTGAAACACCACCTATTTACCACAGCCTACAACCTCCCTTAGCTTAGCCACAGTAATTCTGTAAAGTGTCCTTGGGTTTCATGAAAGGCGTTATATAAATACAAGTAATTATTACTATTATGTATGTTTCTGTGGGCTACCAACCCAAACAGAAGATACAAAGGCAAAGATGGAATACACTGCCTCAGATCTGCAGATACATTGCCACACAGATCCCATTTTTCATTGTGTAAGCTCACTTTGACAAATGAGTCCCAATGATAGCTGGGAATTTGTGCATAGCAATTGATCATCCCACGAAGCTGTGCTGAACCTGCATGAAAACCTTAATCTATTGACTCAAATGTATGAGGAGAGCAAGTAATGTTTTCATGCCCTAATTGGTGATCTGAATCTTCATTATTCACTTGTTTAGCAGACAACAGTTTATGGCACCACTTGAACCTGTTTGTGCAGTCAAAGGCGTGAACACTGCTCGTTCATTTAGCTGCTCAGACAAAATTAAAGAAATGAGCAATAGAGACACCTTTTGTGCACTTCACCACTTTAGCTTCCTTAATTGCTGTCATAACTTATTTCCAGGCATTACATCCCACACAGCAACCTACCTGATGGCACATTACGTCAACATTCTGCTTTAGATATACTACACGTGCACTCATATTGTATTTCACGCTACTTGAGAGACCATAGTGGTGGTAGATGCTTAATGTATATGCTAAATTGATATGCATGTCACCTTGTGCTGTACATGATGTGCGGCTCTGCTGTCCCTGTTTTATATGCATGTTCTGTGTTGCAAGGTAACATGTTGACCTGTCTCTACACACTGTTAATATCAAACAGCATATTCCTGCTGTTCGTGACTGTGACTCAGATTACATCCTCTAATGCAGTGAATTTACAGGACACGGATAACATCTTACAGCCCTTACCCAGAAAATGACCGTATGGGTCAATTATGCAAGCAGCTTACAACAACCAACAATTACGTTTCTTGTTGTCGGCGACCTATTGTGGCTGTAGTAATAATCACAAGAGCAAATGAGGAAGTGAATTGACAAAGTATAAGAGCGCCTAATTCCATGTAAGAAGGGAGGTTGGGGTGGCGGATGGGTCAAGCAAAGTTAAGACTTTCACTCAGAGTTGATGTCCTATGTGAAACAAAAAAGTATTTTTGTTGCCTAAACTTAACTAGTTCCGTTTCACAATGTTAACTACGAGTTTCAAACTGACTTTAAAACTGTGATAATGTAACATGTTTAACACTGCAATGTACAGTTTCAGGTTCATACACTGAAGTGAAACTTAAAATGTATATTTTGCAGTGTAGTTGTGTAGTTGGATGTGTTACAACCTGTATTGAATGTGTAGATGGGAAAGTGGGTTCCTATGAACTTTTGTTGGAATTCCGCGGCACAACAATGATTAAAATAGCTGACAGATGGAATTAATTTTCGCAGATTTCACAGTACAGTTTCTGCCAAAGACGTCGATGATGCCCGCATTAATATTAATAAGCTGGGGTTAACCATACTGTACATATATAAGCTTGTGTAATTAAATATCCATTTCCTACAGTATATGTGTGGCCTTTTCTGTCATTATTTGTTTTGGGGTAACGCATTCAAGTGACACATTTTCACTTTATGACCCTCGTAAATCTCTCTGCACAAAGAGCAATTTTGCATAAGTGCCACTTTGATTATTCGGTGCACTTGTGCAGATTTAAATTAACTACGTGCCAAATCTGTAGTGACAATCAGGTATGCTACATAAAGATTCAGCTCACAGTGTTTTGTCGTACTAATGCGAGACTGTTAGAGCTAGGGTTATCACAGTGAGCCTTGGATTACTGTTGTTATTCTAGTGGATGGTGTTGATTTTGTCGTGATCATCATGATGATTAATATCCATGTCAGCTACAGCAACAAGTGAAAGAATCAAGTAAGCAGAGAGTGGATGTGCTCTCCAAAAATAAGACGCTAACCTTTCCCTCCTTGATGAAGAAGTGGTATTTGTAAAGCTGCTGGGCATCTCATCATCACGGTGGGGGCACTGACCTATTGTGAAAGCGTTGTGTTTCCATTGACATTAGAATAAATCTGAATGGTACAAGTGTTAAAGTATGACACTTTACTCCCTCCTGAAATATATTCTACCTCAGATTAGTGTGCCAAGAAATTTCATTTCATTTATTTTTTTTTACAAAACTAAAAATACATATACGCATACAGTATGTACCCATATATACATATACATACATGCATACATACACATGCACATACACACAAATACACACACATATACCTATACATACATATACACACACATACACACACATATACATACATCCATACATATATATATACATATAAAATAAAGTGTGTAGCAACACACAAAGGAAAAAGAACAATATCCATACAGTGTTTACAAATAATATTAAAAATACTATTACAATTTCTAATTTAAAAAATGTTCTGAAAAGGAGCAGGATGAAGCTGAAGCTTGTAATGTTTCCTACCCCTCATTCACTTTAACTCGTTTCTTTATTTATCATATATTTTTACAACAGGATAACCAATATACACAACAATACATCTCTAGTTTTTCATGATCCAAACCTTTTGTTTATTTCTTTACATTTTAGGTAAGTCAACAACCCATTTCCGTAACTATCACCACAACAATCCGTACACTAACCCACCTTCACAATCATCTCTCTTCCTCTTCATATCCTTTTAATAAAGTGTTTTTATATAACTTTTTAAACTTTATTATATTTGTACAATGTTTAAGCACCTGGTCTAACCCATTCCACAAACTTACCCCCCGATCATGATGCACATACTTTTTAAAGTTGTTCTTATTTTGAGTTTTTTAAAGTTTATTTGTTCTCTCCATAAAATCTTTTTGTAAATTTGCGTATGCCAAGGATACAAAGCCTTTTATATGATTATTGTTTTGTCTTAAAGATACTGTAAAATCACTTCTTCTTCTGTTAAATTGTTTGTCTTCTTTTCAGTTTGACAACTAATGTTACATTTTTTCAGGGCCAATTATACAGAGAGCACTTCTAACATGGATAGCATTGTGTCTACTAAATCTTCAGATTAAGACTGGGTACAGCGAAAAATAACACACTGTTATAAGCTTATTCATTTAAAAAAAGTGAAAAAAGTCTACTAAATAATATATATAATAATATAATAATATCTGAATGCATGACAATAGCAAGTGCTTGAGTGCATGCAAACCATTAGAAAAGAAGCAAAACAGAATTTCAACTGGATTTTATGTCCCCATGCACTCCAAAGGTTTTTGTTTTCCCACTGCAAGAAGATGCTGATCACCACAGTTTACAGTAAACTAGTTCTCTTGCAATGTTGACAGCTCAGAAAAATGCATCCAGTAATAGAAAGTGGGGAGAAAAATGATTGCAAATGAGCCTCAAATTTTAACACAAAATACTTTTTTCGTTGTTCTCCAGTCTCCAAATCAACCACCATTCTCAGTAGTAGTGGTTGATTTACAATAGTATACAAAAGTTAAGCCTGTATAAATGCTCGAAAAGTGTTAAAACTAACTAAAAATATCACATTATGATTGCTGAATTAAAATAAAGGAAAAATAAGGGAGTAGATTAAGCAGGGCACTGTTCAGAGCCATTGAGCCACCAACAGAGTCAGATCTGCAACACTATGTAGCACCACAAAGACGATCCTGAGCAGGCTGTAATAACAATATAATACACATCAGATTTAATCAATCAAGTATCAGTATAAATAAATAAAAATTAAATGGACAACATGATAACAGGGCATATGGAAACCCCCAAAATTGCCAGACAAAAATCATATTATATTTTGTATTGAATTAACTTCGCACTTGAAGTTGATGATTATATATTTTCCACACTCGTTGCTAGCTTATTACAAAATGCAAATATATGGACACTTGTTTTTTCCTCTATTTCTGGAAAATAATGTGGTTTGTGGGACATTTATTTTTTATTTTTCCATAAATCAAGTCTTTGTCCTTCCTCTCACTATTAATCTATGCCTGTATGGTGCCTCCGATGTATTATTAAAATGTACCATATACCACCATTTGATTTGAGGGAAGGCACACTATAAAGCACCTGTATAATCAATTATACATAATAAAAATATGTATGTTTATTGCAATATCCTTGCAGTCAGTGAATGACGATTTAATATGCCTTCCTTGTACATCTGTACTTTTCAAAGTAATGCCACATACTGTTGGATGACTTCAGATGTATTATATTTATGTTGAAATGTCCTTGTCCTAATTTACAGTTGGTGGCCGTGCTTTATAGACACAGTTCTAAGAACTACAGTCATAGACAACATTCAGTATTATGTTCAATGGCGGTGCAAAGTGGCAATGTAGTAAGCAGTGTGTATTTCATACAGTGCAGTGAAAAGTAAGTGAGGGCAATCAGTGGTTTTAAAAAGAAAGTTGCCTTTGCATCTTGTCTCACATCTGTAGTGACATTCAACCATAACCTTTCCCTGCTCTGCCTATCCCTATTGTAATAATACTTTATTTTCTACCCCTGGATATTGAAAGAATGTCCATTTGAAACATACATTTTAAGAGTACAATTTCAGCAAATATATTTATGATAAATGGTCTGGCTAATACACTGAAGAAAACAAACTGATAAAATAACTTGGGCAGGATTACATTTCCTCTAAAAGGTATTCAGCTATAAAGGAAATTGCAGAAGGATGTTTGGCGAGAATAATTTGCTAATGGGAACGTAACAAGCTTGATTTTGTTATTATAAAATGTTCATGAGGGCAAGTACAGCCAACAATAATTATGCTTTTACTTGTACAGTACATCTGATACTTATTTAGGTAAAATGCTATGTTTTACCCAGTTTCACCTCAGCAAGAATTCAATATCTATGGGGAACAATTAAAAAATAATTAACCTTGCATTCAATTTTATCTCTGACCTCAGCATTTCCGACATCCAATCAGGAAAAACATCCTCATCAGCTGTTTCTACTGAGATGTTAGGTATGTTTTCTCAAATCCCAACTCACAAACCGTCAAATGAACTGCTGATATTCACTGCAAACAACCATATGTCACCTGACTGATCCAGCATTAGTGCCAATAACTGCTCACCAAGATATCTTAAGTAAAAGAGGGATTTTAAGCACAACACCTCCTCTCAGTATCAATTTTCTACAAAACTTCGCCATGATCACTGAGTCATGCATTTGCTAATAAACTCAATAAATAATTGAAAGTAGGTCATATTCTTAATTCTAACCATAATGGGACTTTGCTATCACAATTTTGAGGTGAATGTATGCATATGCCTAATACACTGTGTGTATTAAATGGCAAAAAGTCAAAGAGGATTATTGTAGTATTAATGTGTGCCTGTGAGCAGGCAGCAGGGAGTTGTGAAGGACAGGACAGTCTTCAGGGCTTACTTGTCCATTCACTTGTAATTTTAAATGTTTAATCCTTAATGACCACCACATTATATTCGTTTTATTATCTATGAAGCTATTATCTCCTTGGATAAGTCTTGATTAAAGAAATATACTTACGACATCAAAGTACCCAGAGCTCCAGCATACACTTATTCAGCAATTGTTGACAGCGCTTCAGGCAGAATCTTTCACACAAGAGAGTAGGACAACCTCTTTCAAGGTTTGAGAGATAATTATAGATTATTATACAGTAAGACAGGGAGTTGGGTGGGATCCAGCTAGTGCCAGGTGGTGAATGCTGGGGTCATAGTGGGGTCATGTTGACTGAGTGCCAAGGCAATACAAGCAGGATGACTTTTAAATACTACATTCTTTGAATATTCGGTACAAAGTGTAACTGATGGCTAAGGGCTTTGAATGCATTTTAGCTAGGTGCATCACAATGACTGATTTATTCTAACAGTTGGTCTGCAGCATTTAATTTAATTTAATTAATTTAATTAACTACAGCAACACATATCACATAGGTCCTGTATGGAGCTTAATTCAAAATCATATTAGGTGAAATGTTTATGTTAACAAAGAAGAAGGAATTAGACACAGCATCTAGAATTACCCAGAAAGAAGGATGATCGCCCAGTAGGTTCAGACTTCTATTCAGAAACTACTGGTTCCACGTTAAATCTACACCGTAGGTACGTCATAGATGCGCATAGATACAGAACCTACGCCATAGCCTGTGTATCCTATGTTAGTGGCCTGAGGTCTATACTTGTGCGCTGGTGTCTGCGTCGTTATAGCGTATCTCTTTAAGAGAATAGCAGGGCCATCATAAGTGTATGCTGGGAAGTGTGTGGTAGAGCGAGTGAGAGTAATGGGTATTAGCTTCGGAGCAAGTACCGTAGCAGGAAAAGTTAACCCTCTCCTTGCTTTCATGTTGTTTATGAAGAAGGAGAACACGGAAATGAGTAGGGGGAAATGCGACGCTACCAAGCCACAACCAAACGTAACAATCACTGTTGTTGCGGTCTGCATCACCGCAATGTGTAGTTAAATTTGGTGCATAGGGTATGGCGTAGCTTTCATATCTACACGTGCCTACGCACGTACCTACAGGGTAGATTTAACGCAGGATCATAAGTTTGGCTTTGGCCTGCATGTTTTGATGCTGCCATTGTAACTGAGGTTTACCTGTAAAGATTTCCTCAAAATTGATGTGAAATTGTTGCTAAAAACATTTCTATTGCAGGTAAGCATGGTATTTTTCAAGGAATATGTTTGTGTTAATTTTGTCACCTATTTTTAATTTAGTCTTAGTCTTAGTCTTGTGCCAAATATCCTTGTTAGTTTTAGTCATATTTAGTCATTCACATATCTTTTTTTGTTAGTCAAGTTGTAGTCGACTAAAAGTCTTGTCATTTTAGTCTAGTTTTAGTCAAAAGAGAACTCAAGGTATCTTAGTCAAGTTTTAGTCGACTAAAAGTCTCGTTTCTGAGATTATTTCTGATAATCATTTCAGTCAAATAGTTATATAAAAAAAAATTATATAAAGTTATATATATATTGAGCCTCTTCCTTATTTCACCAGTAAATTCCTGTTAAACGACAAAAACAACCACTGAATAGGAAAAGGGTATTTTACAATAACATTGAATGCAGCACGAGGCTGGCGAGGCGAGTTTGAAGTGAACCAACATATGTGTTGTTTTTCAGACAACAGCAGCTGCAGACTGTCGTACGTCCCCCTGTTGGAATCCTCTCCAGTGAAATACAGACAAACTTTTACACCGTTTAGCTGTCAGCATTTTAACCGTGTTTAATCCAGCTGCTAGCTAACGGTAGGCTAACGTTACCTGCTGCCAAGTGTAGTATTAACTAGTGTCCCGTGCAGCGATGTTTCGGTTGCCTCTAACGTCCGTTTAGGAGCATGAGAGAGAAGCGCAGGCATTTAAGTGGCACCGAAATCCACATTGCTATTCGGTCCGGTACATAACGGTCGTTAAGGCACCGGTCGGTGCCGTATTAGCACTGGGTCTCGGTACCCAAACCTAGTAACATCTGAATATTCTATCATGATGGAAAAGTAGAGACGATTGTAGACAAAAATGAAGAGAGATTTTATCTTGGTTTTTATTTTATGCTAAACATTTTAGTCTAATCTTTTTTCGTCAACAATAATGCATGTTAATTTAGTCTTAGTCAACGTTTTTGGACATTGGCACAGTCTCGTCATCGTCTCATCTTAGTCATGGAAAAAAGGTCGTTGACGAACATATTTAGTCTCGTCTCATCTGACGAAATTAACACTAGAATATGTTCTCTGTTGAACTATCACAGAATACATTCTTTTAATAATAATTATGTTTTTTCTAAGGTTATTTAGTGATATTTTAGGTGTTCATCTGATTATGAATATTTTACTTATTGTGTGTAATTACATTTTTACAATTTCACAAATGTTGTTCTCCTTTGTTCCATCTACATAAGAACATGTACTGTGCTGAAAAAGGAAGAAACGTTTAACTTAAAAAGGTCTGTGATGACCATATGTATATATGACCATGATGAAAGCAAAAAAAAAGTAAATCATAGGCTTAATTACTTTACCATACACACTTTCTAAAGTCGGACAATGTACATTATATAAACTCGATAGTGTATTATTGGATGGCACCCAGTTACAGAACCATTCTTATTAGATGTCATCTTTTAACATCTGGTGTATCTGCTGACAAAGCCAGTCCAACATCACTGAAGAGCTCATTTTTCACAATTTTGTTTAAGTATAACGTAAGTGGGAAGGCAACAGTTTAAATGTGAAAGAATGTTAAAAAAATATATATATATTGTCTATGTAAATCTTAAAATCCTAATCCCAAAATCTATTAATTTACACCAGTTTGTCTCAATCACTGTGTGGAAATGTTCATAGTCACTTCCCCACAGCTTATTGCATTTTTACTTTGTCTCAAAAAGTAATACATCAACTTACTTGTCAGCAAAGCAAAGAAAAAAAAAAACATTGTCTGTATGAAACAAGTGTCAAAAACAGAAAAACAAACTTATCAGAAAGAAGAGAGAGGGAGTGACAGAGAGAGAGAGAGAGAGAGAGAGAGAGAGAGAGAGAGGGAGAGAGAGGGAGAGAGAGGTCATTCATCACTCCAAGTTTCTTTGTCACACCTATAGTCAACTGGTAGGAATCAGGTGTGCCAGTTCAAACACCTGCTATCTAATTTTCATTAAAAAAAACTGTGCCACTGTTTTGCAGTTTTTCACTTGATCTCATTTTTGTATTCATCATACCTTTTGAAAGCAAAGCATCTGCAATGTATTTGAATAGTTTTTACCATATCAAAGTGCATTCATCTTTTTGCTCAATGCCAAGTGAACACAACAAAAAGAGGGAACTAACGGAGCATGCTGCACAAAACACACTGTCATCCATAAGAAACAGACATAAAGTAAAACATTCTTCCATATGATTAACATGTATGTATGGTTTGAAATGTGACAGTGTTGAGAGATGCACAAGATATTTTTAATTAGTTTAATTCTTTATGCGATGTAATTTTAAGTAATAAACAGACTACAAAATTGCTTTTACTGGATTGTTAAAACATACTGGCATTGGCAATATTAGCAGAGCTACAGCTTATGAACAAATTCAGAAGCAGCTGTATTCAATTAGAAACACATTAGCTGATCAAAGTAACAAATTATGATGTAAACACTCACGTGAATGGAGTCAAGCACAACAATGGCTTGCTGGTATTGAACTTTCTGGGCACAGTGGAAGACTATAGACGATGGGGCCAGTATATCACATGCTTCCAAATGCGGGGGGATAGAGATCTTAAGCTTATAGCAGAAAACATGAATCAAAGTACTCTATTCTGTACAAGAACAGCCTGAGAAAAAAAGAGATTTCAATGCTGTTGCTGTCTGCCAAACATAATTGGCGCAGCAGGCTGTATTTGCACCAAAGCACCATCCCTAAAAGCATTTTCCTATTTAAATTACAAACAATAACCCTCGATAAATATACCAATCTGTAATGCCAACCTAAATGAGTTGAGGGTACATTAAGCAGGATCTCATCTCATCTAATTCGTCTCTAGGTGATAAAGGTTAAACCCGTGCGAACTTTCAGACCCCACAGGAACAATCAAATGGTGTAATTATTATCCACATTCTCTCTGCCACTGAGTGTACCACAGGTGTGCTGAAAGGCTGTTAGAAACACTTGAACACTGCAGGCAGAAAGCTCAACTCTAGAACTAAACTTAAAATAAACATGATTACATAACCTAAGGTCGGAGCTAAGACCACTCTGATGGAGATGCTACTTGAATTACATCAGTGTCCAAATCTGTGGAGGACTGGACAGCCCATTCTCTTCTACCCAATGTCCCTTACTATTACAGATACAGAGGAGTTATATTCAGCTTAATTTACATGACAGTAACGTCTTTCTTTAAAGTGCTTGAAAATCACACTGACATGCCTGAACCACTGACACACTTCAAATGAGCTGAACCAATTATATTTCATGACGTTAGAATTTTCATTTTTTCTTTGTATCAATTTTATTGTTCATGTAATCTTAAAACTGTTTGTTTTGATTGTATTGAATTCTTAATCATTTTCCTGCTAATACAAAATCCATTACCTTTTATAATGTTTAAACCAGTGCTGCAATTCAAGATCAACATGTTATCTTTGTCCAATCAAATTCTTAATCAAGTATAATACAGCTTACCATGTTTGCTCCCAAGTTTGGTCCTACCTGTTTATGTATCCCTGATCCATTACTATATCCACTTTCACACAGCCTGTTCAATGTGGAAATGTAGTATTCCGCCTCACTGTTGTGTTTATGGACACTGAAAAGCGGGAACAGAGTTGTTTCACTGTTAAGTCGGTAGCCGGACACGCACACACACGAGACGCCAACACTACGTCACCCCTCTTCTGCTTCCAGAATACTAGCATGCTATCTAAAATCACACACTGGGGCAGCATAATGATAACATTGTTCGGTGTAAAAGGCAAGGTATTGTAAAGTTAATTCAAAATTAATTCAATATTATCATATTGTGAGGCACATACAACTAGATTACAGGAATATACTGTGTGTCTTTCTGATCTTTATTTTAATGAGGCTTAATGAGGTAATCCCCCCCCCCCAATTAGTTCTCCCTTAACATTCAGAGTTTCAATTGCACTGTTGATCAATGGGGTGGAGACAAGTCATTTCATTTACCTCAAGGCTAAAAATGTCAGACAACAGTTAGTGGGAATCCCAAGCTTTAATGATTCAAAATGCTAGGGCTGACTATGGATCCAGAGCCACTAGACCTACAAGATAAATGGTTAATAAAGAGCTAGAAAAGCAAGAACAGACAAACCATACTGCATACTGCCACTGATACATGAATGTGAGTAAAGACAGCTAGTTTCATGGGCAAGTTAAATCCAAACAAATGCCTTTTTGCTCATAGTATCCATGGAGACATAAGGCTGAGGGTGTGAAGAGGTAAAGATGAGAGGTAATGCCACCTACACCCAGATCACAAAGAGAGAACATGTTAGATGAAAAAGACTAGTAAACAGATTAAACATTCCCAGGGCATCATGGGCTGACACACTGAGATTGGAAAGTCAGCTCTCAGGATCGACACATAAGATGGGTGAGTGGATGGATCATCTTTGGACTGCAAAAATGATGATAATGGCTGTATGTTGGCAGAACTCCACTGAAGGCAGGATATCTGTGGGGAAAGGCACAAGGCACATTCAGTGACACATTTACTCAAATGCAGCACTGACTTTAGCAACATTTTGAAAATAGTCTGCAAGCTGAGCTATTAGCAAAAGTAATGATAATACTTCCAAATAAAGGAGTTTAACAGACTCTGATGGAGTAGGTTAGAGTACACATTGCTTAGATAACTTTCAATATGAGCCAATGTTGTGTTTGGTTATGAGGCTTCATAGCCAGAACGGTCCCAAAATAAACTTCCAATTTTCTTTTGTGTGCAAGATTGTATTCATTTAATGGGATGAATATGAATTCATGACTCAAGCACACCACAGCGGAGTGACATGGAGATCATACTAGTAAAATAATGATGTTAATAACAAAAGTGAATGGCAGTGTGCAGCAGCAACAGTTGCAACAAGCTTTATTTAAAGGTCCTATGATACCAAACCTCATAAAGTGACATTTTCATGCCATGGGACCTTTAAGCTCACTAAAGCCAAAGCCAGATAAACTGAGAAAACACATTCTGCCAAAACATAGCCATAGTAACCACCGCCCTGGTGCTGTGATATAGGATTAAAAAACCCATACAGGTTAAAGTCAGAGGCAGCCTGGGTGGGGCTCAGGGGCGTGACTGTAGACAGTGCGGGCAGTGTGGTTGCACTGGAGCCCGTAGAGAAAACGGGCCCTCCAACAATGTGTTGTTGCTTGGTGTGTCAGAACTTTAAGGCTATTGTTTAGGGAAAGCAGAGAGGTCAAAGAGAAAACTACCAAAACCATGGATAGCACTCTGACGGTCAAAGTGCTGAAACACCGGTGAACAGAAGAACTGTCTATTTCACTGTGGTACTGAAATGGTCTGCAACCACGACTGGACTTCCCTTAAATTGACCATCATACCATTATACTGGAAAATATGTAGAATACAACTAAATAGTGCTCAAATATATTGACATTTAGATGAACCAACATTTTGTTATGTCCAACAAAAATCTACTCAGATGGGGGATCCATGTAGTATTGATGTCCAACTATTCAGTATGCATTTATACTTGACATGCATCAAATAAACCAATATCATATTGTATGCGTGTATTATTGAGTCTAGTTTGCCTGATATTTCAGGATTTAGAAATAAAACTAGCCCATACTTTGCCGCTAAGTGCAACTTTTCATTTTCATCCCACTAATATAATTCAGGATTTCTGTTCTTTTCATTCAAAGGTCCATGCAAGTCATCTTAAATAAAGTAGGAATGTGCATGGGCTAATGGTTATGGAGCTCGCCATAGTGGAAACGAGACTGCCTAGAGTGCACTGCTGCGTCCTGTAAAAACACGCCCATCCAGGTGAAATACAAGTTTTTAGGGAGTAACGGTGTGCATACTGCATAATCCGACCGGCTGCAGTAAGACATCCTGGTATTTTTGACATACTGCATTTGACATAGGCCTACTATGTATTGCAACATACAAAATATTTTTGTAGCATACTATATAGTATGACAGTATGGGTATTCAACGCAGGGTGAGTGAAACTGTAGCCTACCTTTTGTCTCGTTTGGTCTGTGTGTCAGAGGTGCTACCCAATCAGCAGCGACGTGTATGTAAACTCGTGGAAGGCAGTGCGCTTGCGCACTGATCAAGGTGTTCAAAGCAACACCGTTCAGCTAGAAGGACTAATCAGTTGTAATGGGGTAACAAAGAATTAAGAGAGAGAACATTTTTGTAAATAAGTAGATAAAAGTAAAACCAAACTAAATTCTTGGTTACAGAGGGACATAACCATATTTGGAAGGGTCCTCTTATCTAAAATGGAAAACCTTTCAAGAGTTATATATCCTGCATTTTCATTGGAGGTTTCAGACAAAATGGCTCAATCTATTAACAAAACAAAGTTTAACTTTATCTGGAAAAATAAATGTCATTATATTAGAAAAGCGGATGTGATTAAGAGTGTTGAAAAGGGTGGACTAAATGCTATTGATTTTTTGGTTATGAACAGTGTTCTTAAATTAAAATGGCTCACAAAGCCTCTTTTTGGTTCACCATACCTAGCAATTTTCAACAATTTGGGAGGTTTTGATTTTTTTTATTGCAATATGACTATGATCTACAGTATGTAAACTGCCAAGGAAGTTATCAGATTTTCACCAGCAAGTTCTCCTCTATTGGAATTTGATTTATAAACACAATTTTACTCCTCAGAATACACCCCTGTGGAACAACGGGTACATCTTATCCAATGGGAAGTCATTGGTTTTAGGCACTTGGATGGAAAACGGAATTTGGACTGTGTCTCAATTAATGGATGGAGCTGGTGAATTTTTAAACTATACAGAATTCTGTGACAAATTTGGACTTCATTGTTTGTTCAGAGAATACACTGAAGTGATTAAAACCATTCCATTCCATGCAATGCATTTTCAGAGATAAAACTGCTTTCAGTGGTTAAGTAAATAATACAAATGTTTAATTAATATTCTTGAGGGTAGGAGGCGATTCAACTTGGATGTGAAAAAGTATACTCTCAAAATGTCAGTCAACGCGTTTTCTGACAACCTTGCAGACAGCTGCTTAGGAAGATAATTAACTCTTGAGATGATGACAACGAGAATGACACTGGTAGAAGTACCCAAAGGCCGAAAACTGGAATATTATTGATAATAAACAATCAAAAAGTACAAACTCTAAAATATTAACTAGTCTTCATGAGTTCTGTGTGTTTTTTTACATTCCCATTCCCATATACAGTACAGGCAGATTGGCAAGTCCAAAAGATGATCAACATTTATTTTGTTTTGTTCTTGAATAAAATATGAAGAAAGAATGACCTTGAGACTCAGGAAACTTAGGACCTCGCTGCCATCAGGAAGATCCAGACGTTTGCTGTCTTAACTTCCTTCTGTAAGGTGGGTGATGAGTGTCATAAAACCATTGAACCTTTGTTCCTCAAAACATGTTTTAATGGGCATATACAATTCAGATTGTTTTGTAACAGCATTGCCATAATTTATTTCTTCTTGCACAAATATTGTGGCACAGAGGCCCACCTATATTGCTATGATAGGACACAAAGCCTTAACGTGCTGTGTAGACAATATTTATTGTATATTTTAAAATTTGTTTTATTATCTTTGTTTAGTATATGTCCCAATCCACGGACCAAAACTACCAATACACTAATACTGTTCAAACCTAACTGACTTTGCATAAACGCTCCTTACTGGCTGTTAGGGCTATATCTTCAGATGACACTGAACCAAGAACATTTGCTTACCTCATCTTGGCAGCAATGCTGAATTGTGTGGTGTGATTTGTTTATTTGGGGATTTGTCAGATGATACTGGATAGACCAAAGAGATTCCCAGTTTAGTTTCTCTAATCTTTTAGAGTTATGGGACAAAGATTTTGGTCGGTGCCAACAATTTTAAAATGACTACGGTCATGCTTTTTGTCCTTTGTTTTTAATTGTAAATTACAGTAGTAGAGAGGGCAACCATATCGCCAGACAAAATGATTCTGCCAAACACGCAGATTGCATTCAGTGATGATAATTTGAATGGTAATTGCCAATTTAAATAAACAAATAATTGCATGGTAGTTACATTAGGGTTATGCTACTGTTGAGGAGGGCTGAATGATTAATTGCATTTGCGATGAAATCGCAATTTGTTAAAATTAGATTTTCTAATCGCAACGGCTGCGTTTACATTACTATATAAATACTATATAATTATTTATTGCTTGTCTTTGTTGAATAATACAGCAGACAAAGAGCTTTAAAAAAAAAAATCACATTTTAAATCACAATTGCAATATTGGTTAAAAAAGTTTTTCTAAAATTGTTCAGCCCTACTGTTGAGGTTTGGTAACTAAAACACATTGTTAGGGTCAGGATAGGGAAATATTGTGCAGGGTTTTCCCTGCCAATATACGGATTAGGCGCAGAACATAAAAACAATGTGGAGAGCATCTGGATGACAAGCCAACGCACAGGATGGACGTCCGTTTGTTGTCTTTTGCACACATGATGATCATGAACACGATGGTTCACGTACACAGTGGCCCAAATAGTGTCACAGCCACACACACCATGCATGTTGCGCACACAGCGGCAGCTGCAGCCCACACGTTAGCGAGTGTGCGGTGGAGAAAAGAATTAAAAAGAGAGAGGGAGGTGTGATTGTGTCGTTGAGAATTATGCAAATGATTGCATGATGATGTCACTAATATGCAAACCCTGATGGATATATATCCTTATGGATAAAATAGCTATCATTAAAAGCAGGTTTGTTAATGCTCTTAATTTTGCTGTAGCTGTTTGATTTTTGATTCTACATGATACAATTGACATTTAAGGCAAAAAAGGAGAAACAAGTGGATACATCAATCATATAACTTTTGGTCGCCTTTTTGAGAAGTTTACTGTACAAGCCAAGTTACAGTGACAATGGAATGGCAAATGAGTTGTACAGTAGTTGCTGGCTGCTTTGCAACATGGGCCTGGACTGTGGACAGTTGGTTGGAAACTGTGCTACCTCGATAATGAGATTCAGGAAGGGCCGTGCTGGTGCCATAGCCAGAGGGCTTACCCAGGCTTATCTGCAAGCTGTACCACAGAGGGAGAGACAGTAAAGGCAGAATGAGAGTAGAGAGAGAGTGGGATTTTAGTTTAGACACTTGCCTTTCACAGTAAACACTTGAATAAATATTGAAGGCTGCTGTCAGTTTTGGAACATTCCTAACATTTTTAAGTTATGTATTTGACCACCATTAAAAAGAACATTAAGACGATCTAAGTATGTATTTTGTTTATAGATTTTTTTGTTACAGTATGGACTGTGAACATTGATTTTAAAATGCTAAAGTTGAGGATGTGGTTGAGATGTTTTCTGTCATTTCTAAATGTAGTGAAGCTAATGCGGAGTCATTTTTCTGTTTTGCTATCTTCACACTTCTGGCCTTATATTGACATATATTTTCATATCAGTTATGGGTGGAATACTCTTTTTGACTTTTGCATGTGACACAAGCGGCTGATGCAGCTGTTCCACAGCTCTGGTGACTTTTAAATGTTAATGGAAAACATTCAAAACATGAACTGTATTTTCACCTGTATCTACTATTATAGAAACATGTTTGGAATAAAAATTGAACTATGACATGAAAGTACCCTGTGGTTAGAACATGAAAAAAATAACAACGTAGAAAGACTTAATGAAATTTTAAATCACCTCCATGGCTCCCTCTCTACCACAATGATGAACTGACTCCCATTATGATATTCATATTATAGTTTCATATACATTTGATAATAAGAATAGTAAAGTCAATTCAAATCAGTCACAGTCTATATTTTTGAAATAGTTTCTGCTATTTACTTTTTAGTTTTTGTGATGTAAGAGATTACATTAGTTAATTAGAACATTAGAACTGACATAGCTACTTTTGGGAACCTTCTATGTAGGTACATTACCAGGGATTGTGTTGGTAAGTGTTGTTTGTGTATGGATATAAATTGTATGTACACATGCTGAGAGGTTTTACATGGTCTTTACAAAAGACCATGATAGAGTCAACATTGTCAAAGTTGTAACTTACCCCAGACCATAAAGATGATGTATTGACTCACAATTGGCTTAATGATGCTATTTTAGCTTCAGTCATACTGTTTAAATAGAGGAGAAGCTTAGTACAACTCCCATCTTCTAGTCTAAGCTGCCCATTACTTCCACTGGAGCAGCCAAAGGTCTTGTACAAACGCACCTAAGTGCAAGACACTTTGGTCACATCACAAAGCCCCACATCAATATGGTGTCTTTCTTCATTTATATAGTCTTTACTCTTATTTAATTTAAATATATATAATAAATATAAATAAATATAATTATCGATACCTTCCAGACTGAAGTAGTCAAGGTAAAGAAGTAGAAATGTGCCATTTAGGGAAATAGGAACTGGGAAAGAGGACAGTGGCTGCCATTCAATTCAATTTAATTCAATTCAATTTTATTTATAGTATCAAATCATAACAAAAGTTATCTCGAGACACTTTACAGATAGAGTAGGTCTAGACCACACTCTATAATTTCCAAAACCCCAACAATTACAGTAATTCCATCAAGAGCAAGCATTAGCAGTGGCTATCGCGACAGTGGCAAGGAAAAACTCCCTTGGTGCCATGGTGACACGTGACAACCAACAATGATGCAGATCATATGCCGTTGATCATATGCCGTTGGTTGGCATTTTAGCCAACATTTTAGCTTTTAAAATGTAGTTTTATCTGAAAATAATGGACACCACCCTAGCGTGAGATGGTTTGTCTAGTTTTCAAGCAAAAAAAACGTTCTGACATTGTTGACATGACTCCCCAGGGTAGACCTACATGATGGATAGAATACAGTCGGCAAGTGACCCTGCCAAAGGCATTTTAACATTTGGCTCAGAGCTTTAGTGACAGGGTGTTGATAAGATGCAAGCTTGCCTTGATAATATAAAGGTCAGCATCCTCTAATCAAGAGCAGGTGAAAATGGATCCTATGTATGTTATCAACATACTCTGTCCTGTTACAGTTATACTTGACTGACTTGACTGGTTAAATTGTGCACATGCTGCGGGGCATCCTAAATGATGAACATGTGAGAGGTTAGAGATGCAAGTAAACAGAAAACAAGCACCTCATTTGGACTGTGAAGTCCAGGCTTAGCAAGATAATTACCCGCCTTTAGTAATGTAAGTTATTCACAGTAGGTGTGTGAAACAGCATGTATTGTTGTCATACAGCTCTCAGGACATGACAAATTGAGTATGCCATGAATGGCCTCTCAGTAAATACATGTGGGGAGGTGAGATACTGTATGTGTGGGAGGCTTTTTTAGAAACTATTCAGAATTGTATTTTGTTTCCAATTGTTCTTCATATTGTTTGTTATTGTGCTATACTGCTGGGCTAGTAATCACTGTGTATGTGCATACGATGATAACAGACTTTCTGGTAATTTGTTTAGGTGGCTAATTCTAATTATACGGCTGCTACTGAACATGTATTGTGCTTGTTCCTATGCAGTGTGCTGATCCCTTGTTTGCTATTTCCATCTTCCTCTTTACTTACTCTTGACAGTTGGCCAGCATCAACTACTGAACCGACTCCACATAACAAAAAAGTTATGGCAAAAGAGAGATGCAAAACAATGTAAACTCTAGAGACATTTAGTAATCAGGTAACGAGGATGAAGAAAGGAGATTAGATTGCCTCTTGGCTCAGTGCTCTTTTCTATGCTGCTGCTCCTTTTCTTCATATTTATTTAATTTTACATATTTATCATAGCATAATTTGTTTCTCTGAGGAGTATGGGCGGTGAACCTTTCTGTCTTACATGGCTGGCAATGGCAGAGCAGCAATTGTGTAAAGCCATAGCTAGAGCTAAAGATGTACGTTTTTTTGTTTTTTTTTTTTTTTTTTTTTTTTTTTTTTTTTTTTTTTTTTTTTTTTTTTTTTTTTTTTTTTTTTTTTTTTTTTTTTTTTTTTTTGTGTGTGTGTTTTTTTTTTTGTGTGTGGGGGGGGGGGGGGGGGGGGGGGGGGGGGGGGGAGGTGTTTTTTTTTTTTTTTTTTTTTTTTTTGTTTTTTTTTTTTTTTTTTTGTTTTTTTGTTTTTGTTTTTTTTTTTTTTTTTTTTTTTTTTTTTGGAAAAGAGAGAAAAGAGGGAAAAGGGAGGGTGAGCAGGTGAGAGGAGGAATGAGAAAATGAAGAGATACCCATCTGGAATGGAAGAGGGAGGAAGGGAAAATCATCAACACCCTCTTATAGCTTTGGAAAAGGTGTCTGAAAGTTTCTGTCCGGGGGGGACACCCTCCCCTCGTTGTGGGGATGAACAGCGGATGCTGAATTTCATTCCTGAAGGCAGGAGGAGAGCTGTGAATACCGGCTGGATTCACTTGCAGTGGAGCTGGTAGTGCGCACCAGAAGAGATCAGTCTCTCACACACGCATTTTCCAGTAGAATACATATCATTATTTCACTGTGCCAAGGTGGAATATCAGGCAGAAGCCACCCAAAAGCAAATCTCCTGAACCAGGGAAGTAAAGGGGAACGGATTATGTATAGAATCAATGAAGGACGTCCTGTTCAAAAAAGTAAGTTCTAATCAGAAAAGGCTTTGAATTGGGTTCTGATTTTGAGAGACTTGAAGGATTTTTGCCATTTTCTTTGTTGTGGAGCAGCACCAAGCTTCAGACAGCTCATCTTGTGGACTATAGGGTTCTGGATGGTATTTCAAGGTAAGGACAAAACCACAGACTCTTGTACTGTATATAAATAGCACCCTCCGGGCTTTTGAGAAAAGGACAGATTAGGGAGTCGAAAAGCTCAGCATGAAAGATACAGTGAAGTGGGAAAGAGAGAGAGGAAGATTAAAAATGTGTTAGTCTTAGTCTGGACTGTATTTAGCCAATTTTACAGAAAGTCCAAAGTTGGGATAAATGTCCTGATAATACGATAAACATGTCACAGGGCTTACGGAGAACATGATTGTTGTTTTTTTTATGGCTATTCGAAGGCTGCTCCCCTCTGCAGAGAAGAATGTATGTCTGTGTATCTGCATACTTATGCATGTGTGTTTGCTGAGAGGGGAGATGCCTGTCTGCAAAGCAATTCATCTCGTTGCTTCCTTGGTACATAGCGGTTATCACCAGGGGAGGCTGCTAGTGGAAGGAGCATAATTGCTGTGACAGTTTGTTCTCATCTTTGCAACAGCTAGTATCTGTGAGCTCAGAATTACTTATACAGTAGCCACATTTTAAAGGCTGCTCTGTCCCTTTTATCTCTGTTCATAGAGAATTGATTGTGTCCAGTATAACACTATCTCAGATGCCCTAGATTATACATTCACCTTCAGTTTCTATGTATATGTAAGTTTGTTGGTGTGATTGTGGTCTAGCAATACATCTCTTTCCATGTCTCTTTATCTCTGTTTTTCTTGCTCTTTCTCTGCAAATGGGAAAGTGATGATACAGTCATTATGTCTGCCGGTTGCTAAGTTCCTTTTCAGATGGAAATTAAAACTGTTTTAGGAGACGTGTACAGACTAAGAGACGGAAGGATAAAAGGACACTAGTGTGTTCTTTCTTTGGGAGAGTGAATCTGCTGCCCTCTTGATCAATACCAGACAAGTGCAAGGCTGCCTCCTTTTGTAAAGTAACGGTTGAAATATTTATGATTGCATGAGCATGAGTTGGTCCACTAAAATATTTAAAATAATTGAATAATAAATAGCCTATCTAAGCTGTCAAAGCACAGCTTTGGCCTGGGCAGATGATTATAATTGCACCACCTCATGTAACATGCAAAATAGTGACCATTAAACACCTTTGCCTCTGAATATAAAATTTTCAAAAGAAGTCTCTCCTCTTGCAAAACATCCACTGGGGGGAAGTGGAGCCTGATGGGAAGTTGATGACAGCTCCTGTGTGTCTGGCGTTGACTGGCTAAAGGTGGCTCAAGTCGGCAATTGTTCCCCTGGATATGACGCTTGATTGCAAGAAGCTGCTAAGCACAAATATTCTCTTGAAATCACATTTAGCATTCAAGCAGCGTAGTGTGTAATTGCTTCCTCTTGAAAGGGATGCAAACGTATCATCTGCTCTGCCTGCTGCATTCATTTAATCTAATGAGCTACATCTAAAATATGTATACATCAAATATGCGTATTAGTGTATACATACGTGTGTAAGAGAGCATAAAAGAGTGAAAGAGTTTCTGAGTGTATCTGGTATCTGCGTGGGTGTGTATTTGTCCAGAGCTCTGTGCTTCATCCCTTTTGATGTTTTATTGAGTGTTAACCATGGTAGGACTGACGCATTGCCTCTGATATGGAGTAGCATGGTTAAAGGAAAGCACTAAGACTGACATTGCTCTTCCTTGTATTTCCTTTTAAGTCTGAATTAGCAATGCTGCTTCTGCCTCTTTCAGCCCTTTGGATTTAATAAATGCTTTGGTTCAGGCACTGTTTATGTGCAATAGTGCGAAACTATGTGTCTTTGTGCTTGTTACATCTGTGTCTGTGTGTATAAGCAAATAGGGTATATGTGCAATGTGTGCATACAGTACATACAGTGTGTGTGCTCAGGTGAGTGTCTGCCTTTCTGTGTGTGTATAATCCCCTTCTCACTGCGTTAAAGGCGAAACACAATATGCAGTCTGTTTTTTTTTCTTCCATTTCTGATGTTGGCAAAGGAGTCAAAGACGAGGCCCTCCATTTTCCGTGATATAATGCAGCCATTGAATCACAGGATGGACAGAACAGATGGAAGGAGCACTCTTCTACCTCGTGATTATTCAGTCCCATTGACAGCATGTTCTTATGGGGCAGAAATCAGACTAGGAAACAACTTTGACGGCAAAAATGCTGGGCTTTTGATTTATTACTCACAAAATCAGAGTTTGAATCAGTATGCATGCATGCATGCCAGTAGGCACATGGAATCTGACACACACCTTCTAAGTGCAATAAATCATTTGCAATCATGTGTGCCTTTTTGGTTTGGTATCAGCAAAATCTCAGTCAAATATAGAAGTTGCAATTTAGGCCTAATATCCTAATATAAGGTTTTTATATTGCCAGTGGTACCATGAGACTTCACATTGAGTAAGGGTTCATAGATATAGATATCACTAATTGATATAGCTTTTTTTAAATATGTTATACCTCATAATGTGGTGGTTTACTGTTAAAAAAATCACAGCTTATGGAATAAAAGCAAGTGTACAGTGTCTGGAATATCAATGCATTGTTTGTTGTAATGGTAAATGTTCACTAAATTAAGATATCTCTTTTGTTAGTGACGGATCAAATTATCTTTGTTATTAAAAACAAATGAGACAGAACAGATGATTACAATTTTTCAGAGAGATAAAATCTTTTTAGGGGCATGTCCCAACTTCCCTCTCCTTTTATAGTTAAGGTTTAGGTGTTATGAGTTTGTCAAGTTTTTTCAAATGTTTTAATTACATATTACCTTTTGGCTATCTATTGAAAGGAGACAAAAAGTGACATTTACACAAAATGGCAGAAATCATCAGAAACATATTTGATACTTGTTGTGCATTTTAAGCTGTGAAAAATGAAGCTAAGATTGAAATTAAATTGAATGTGTCCCAGAGTTGGTTGCAATGCAGTGGTATCTTTGCACAGCCATATAAAGATCTTTTAGGTTCAATTTGTAAAGTGCTCAATGAATATACTGTATAAGAAAATAATTTACTCAGAAATAGTTTGTATAATATGTTACATTGGTATATTATAAAAACAGTTTTACCACAGTGTTTCAAAATACAGGTTAAACACTTAGTTTGTTGTTAGAGGACAGATGTATCGACAGCTTTGTCAAAACAAGGCCTGTACCCAGAAGCATAACAGCATATTTTTAGCCTGTCCATTAAGGACATGGAAGAAAAATCAATGAATTTCCCTCTATGACTTTTGGATATAGTTGGCAATATGCACTTTGAAAATATCAGATTTTAACTTGGTAAATGAAAGAGTCCCATAGATGTAATTGAAAGAAAGTGTTTGTCTTGTTTTTTTAATAAAATGTCTATATTTAAATCACAACGTAATCCATAAGGTAAATTATACATTCATAATGACTCATTTTTCACTAGTGTCTGGGTAATATTATAAGTGAGAGTACTTATATTTTATATTTATATTTTGCAGAAATCTGGCTTCACCACATAGTTTAAGTTTAAAGGCTAATATGTGCTATTACCTTAATACCTTATTTTCAATGGAGGTCTGGTCAACTGGAGACCAAGCTGTGAAGGGATGCGACTGATCTGTTGTCAGCCCCTTGGAATCCCTGATGAGGCGAAACACAATATGCCCGAACAGCTGGGTCGTTTCTGGAATATGCTTACTCATTGTGGTCTACTGCCGCTAAAAGGAGGGGAAAAGAATTCTGTTTTAATAGAGTATACTTCACAGAGCTATTTTTATTTTAAATGATGTTCATTTATTAGCTCACAAAAAATATCAAAAACGATATATGGAGGAAGACCTACTACACTCACCCATAATCTTATTAAAATGACATGAGCAAATTGTGTGTATTAACCAAACTGTCATGCATTGAATATTTGACAATAAGGGCATAAGTGTTTTTTTTTATAAATTTGCATTCATATTTGATGCAGTTAGCTAACATTGTCTCTAAAAGTAACTGAGATAAAACATAGGAAGTATAGCCACGGTTACTTTTATGTACATAAAAGAAATGCTTGGCAAAAGAGGAAAAATATAACACAGTCTTCTGTCTGGTGTCTGTTGAAGATGTGATCAGCTAAGTGACTGCTGGTGGCAGTGTAGCCCTTTTGGGTTATAGTAACCAGGAAGCTGCTGTCTGGAGCATGAGGACTGATCTACGAACAGCTTCCATTTTCAGTGACCTTGTTGTCTGTGTCACTTTGCAGCTTGACCTTCCTGGGCAAGCTGCCGAGGGCAGTAAGTGTCGTACCACCTTTGGAAAGTCCCTTTTTGTGTGTGTTGACAAGTAGCATTAGTAAGGGTCAGGGGTAACGAAGCTGGCTGAGAATAGGGGGCAGAGGATATCGCACTATATGGCAGTTGGGATAAAAAAAGAGGAAAAAAAGTATTTTGGGCTATCCCCCTGGAAAAAAAAACAAATCAAATGTCCTCAAGCTGTGTCTGCAGCTTAAATGAAGATACCAAGATACCTTGGGCCCTATTTTAACGATCTGAAACGCAAGAATGAAACGCAAAACGCAAGTAGCTTTGTGGGCGGATCTCGGGCGGGATAAATGAGTCTTGCGCCCGACGCAAATCTAAAATGGGTTGGTCTGAAGTAGCTAGGTGTGGTTTGGGCGTAACGTGCAATAAACCAATCAGAGTGTCAGCTCACATTCCCTTTAAGAGCAGGCGCGCTTGTTATTATGACGGCGGATTTGCCTGGCGCACGCCAGCGGGAGCTGCCGATGCGAGATGCGGCAAAGTAATAAATGCCCGTCTTGGCCGGGTGGTGATGTTGCTGCGGTCCCTCGGGCGCATCTCCTCAAGTCTGGAGAGGATTGCTGCAGCCATGGAGCATGGGCCTCCAAACGCACCACCTGCACCTGTTGTGCCCCTTCCTCTTCCCCCCACTCCATCTCCGTCCACCCGCTCCACCAGGAGCGCATCGCGCATTACTCCCGGACCAGATCCCGCCGTAGTTCAACATCACGTCTCCTTAAGTCCTCTAATATTTCCTCATTTATGTCATCAACACATCCATGATTCATGGAAATGTGTAAATCACAACAAGCCACAAAGAATGCTGCGACTTTTTGAGGACTCTACTGTAAAGTGCCTCCTGACCTATCCAAACACCTGAAGCGCATTTTCAGTAATATTTTCCTTTGTAATTATGTATGGTTTGCAAAAATGGGAACTGCTGCATCCATTAAGATGAGAGAAGTGTATGCGCGTTGTGCACACGCTACATTATGGCCAAGCATGCGCCCCTAAAATAGCATCCGAATAACGCACTACTGACTTTAGACTAGCGCCACTGACTTTAGACCAGGTTTTTCCTGGTCAGTGGCGGAATTGTTTTCTGAAACTGCAGAATAGGACCAAGTAACGTTTGCGCCAGAACACGCCTTCTCTTTTCGCTGAACCGACCCCGGGAGCGCAAATACATTCCCTAATTTACCGACGTGCGTCTGTGGAGGGAAAAGTCCGCTGTGCGTCGGGTGCAAAATAGGAATGATACATGCATCGGTGTACAAAGGCAATTGTGCTGAGCGCAAGATAGGGCCCCTTATGTTATAACCTCTATCTTAGCATCCCTCATAGGTTACATCTCTTTACAAAAGTCTTCTCCTAAACCTAGCCTGCACATAGTTCAGACTGAATGCATTCAACCTGCAAACTGCATTTCTTTCTCGATTATAATTGGAGATGTTCGAGAATGTTATCGTTACTACAAGCTCAGTAGTTATAAAATATAGGTTTGACCTAAGATTTGGTGGTTTTTCCCTTTTTAAAATAATTCCTTATAAATGAAGACTAGGGTTGGATATTGTATTTTTTCAAAAACGGTACACTTGTAAAACGGTGCCGGTGCCTGAACTGATACGTTAAAATGAAAAGAAAAGGAGAAGAGCACAAAACGACAGTCGGTGACATTAAAGAATGACTTGTTTATTGCTAAGGCCATATGGTCAGATTTTAAATTATTTAATTAAAATGTTATAAGAATAACTTATAAAGATAACTTTTTTCATGAGTCAATTACTGTTAAACAACTAAAGGAAAAACCACTAGATGGCAGAAGGGTATTTTACAATAACTTTGAATGCAGCTTACGATGTGCAATTGAACACACCGTTAAGTTCCGTCTGTGTCGTTTCTCTGACAACTCTGACTACAGCAATGGCCATGGTGCAGCTAGGCTACACTGTGTCTTTAGCTGCAAACTGTTGTACATGACGGTTTTGGAATCCATTTGAGTCAAATACAGTCAAACTTTACTCTCTCTCTATACCGTTTAGCTGTCAGCATTTTAACCATGTTTAAGCCAACTGCTAGCACACGGTAGGCTAATGTCACTGCTGACAAGTGTAGTGTTAACTTGCATCACATGCTATGATGTTTCTTTTGCGTGAAACGTTGGTTTCGGAGCACGAGAGAGCAGCGTAGACATTTAAGTGGCACCGAGATGAGGCACCGTAATCTGCGTTGTCATTTAGTCTGGTAGCTACTGGCCGTTTTAGGATTTCGGTACCCAACCCTAATGAACACCTAACAAAAGGACAAAAAGCATGATTCAGGGGCAGTTTGCTTTCCTGTCACTTTAAGTATTCAAACAGAGAGGGTTTTTTGGAGTCACCAAATGCCTTCTGAAAAAAAAGATTTTTCCTCCGTAGCTCATTACCACCAGCCTACATGTAAATATGCCGACATCCAATTCATTTTTAGTCTCTTGTCCAAACAGGAGTGAAGTACATGTGACATGTACTGTAACATCCTGGGACATAATGTTTTAGAATGCCTCTTTACAGTATGTAAAGGGACATTGTGGCCTTGTGCTTATGCATGTTTTTCATACTTTGTAATTCAGTTACTTGAGCCACAAACAGGCAAACACAGCCAAACCACTTTTGTGCCATTACTGACCAGTCCAGTTGTTTTTTTAACTAATTAAGGATCATTAAATATTCACACAGTAGAAAAACCTGCCTATATCCTAATAGCAAGAAAAGATTGATACTGGTTCTTTTTCAGTAAGGCCTATGTTGAAGCCATCCATTTTATATTTTGCCTCCATCAGCCACTTTAGGATGTCCTTAAAGCGACTTTGCCACCTTCATCCTTTCTCTGCACCCTCAGTTTTCAGCTGTGAAGCAGGCTATTTAGAGTATTGACCGCTTTGCTCTTTCGATGATAACAGAAATGCTGTGTCTCTTGTATCAAGGAGAGGGGCTACTTACATATTCAACTCTTTGTGTGTGCATTGTATTGTTAAGCTTGATCTATAGTCCCATTAAATGATGGGTATTGGCACAGCACATCAAGGGTTGAATATCAAGCTAGAAATTATTTATTCAGCATGAGCACCTTTTGTATAAAATTAAGTTAATCCAAGATTCATATCAAAGCATACATATTTTAATGGATTTTGACAAGATCACAACTTCACTCATTTGTTGATTAACGATTCTCAGTTAAAAAAAATCTTTCAAATATTAGCCGGACAGCAGTTTGACATGAATCCTTGAGCTGTGAGCTGCCGAGCTAGTGCCCAGAAAGGTTAGGTCATTATATATGCTACAGTATCCCCACTAATGCTTCACAGGTAGCTCCGTCTATGTCAGTGTAGTCTTTTCATTGCAACAATAGTAGAAATGTCAGTACATGGATACCTCCTCTGCCTTTGAGGGGACTATGGACTTTCTAAAAGCACTTGTGTCTCTTACAATGGACAAGATCCCATAACCCTGCTTCTGCCAGACTATGGAAGGCTCTCAACAGGACACTGGACCTGCACTTGTTAGCGCAGGTCACTGATCCTGGCCTCTTTTGGGTTTACAGCTGGTATAGACCAAAGTACAGCTTGGATGTTTGTTTGTTGCTTATGCTTTAAGGAGTCTGTGGGGAAAAGAAGGAACACCTACTCACCTTAAAACCCCAGTAAGTGCTGAAGACTTTTGTTGTTTAGGGGAATGAAGTTGCTCGTTGCCCCAGGTGTTGTTCGTTCACACAGTGTTGTGCTGGTTCTTGCGGATGAGTTTTCATCCCCTGGTGGGAAAAGGTTCCTTGTGGAAAGAGTATGTGTCAATCTGGAAGCACAATTAAAGAGTGAAACTAGATGAAAAAATACAAGAGAAAACGAAGGAATCCAGAAAGTTAGTTAATTTTTTTGGTATAATCGATGGCCCTGCCTTTTATAGAGTTTCAGAGCTTAAATGTAAATCTTGACTATTCTATTGGTGTGAAAGATGACTCAAGATTAATTTCTGTACAGGCACAAAAAGCTCATATTATACCTGCACCATTTTATGAAGACAGTTGGCTGCTATCCAGCAAGCAACCAACCCAATTCCATAACAGCATTGCTCCTGAACTCCCATATACTGTAGTCACCTCCTTCTCTATTTCAAGCTGTTGTATGGATTGCCAATAAATTGGGAGGAGGGGCTGTTATTCAGTGTTGCCCTTTTAATTTATTGCATGCTTCTTTCTTATAGTTGTATAATCTCCGATAGCTGTCATTTGTGCGAAAGCTTTTAGAGCCGTTGTCATGCCGTTGGTCCTGGGCTGGGGGACATACTGAATAGATAAGAACTCCTTCTTTTCTAACAGCTTCTCTCCCGCTCTTTTTATCACTGCAGCTCTCTCCTTTCCTCTTCTTAGTCTGCTCTGTGTGTAACCAGAGGTTTGACTGTCAAGTGGAAGTTCTAGTTTTTTTTTTTTTTATTTGTTTTTTTTGGGGGGGGGGGGGGGGGGTTTGTAAAAATTTTTTTTTTCTTGCGTTTTTTTTTTGTTTTTTTTAAAGAGCATGTTGTCTGAAAATTGTTAAGTTTTTGCTTGTGCAAGTGATATTGTATGTTTGTGTGCAAGTTTATGTGTTGCTTAGGTTTGGTTAGATAAAAAATGTTTTAGGTAGGTATGTTATTTTTGTCACAGCTGTATACTACTAATCCTGAATGGATGTGATATGATTGCTATCATTGTTGTATGGCCTGGCTCAGCTTAAACCCTTTGTAAAACATGAACAAATACATACACAGAATGAATGCCATAGAACTTTCTTTTATTATGTAGCCAAAAGAAATAAAAGAAATAACATAACCAAAAAAATAACATAAATAAACTACTTTAGTAGTAGTTTTTCTTGGCTAAATTAGGTTGTATCGGATCAGTGCATTGACCCGCGTATTTGCGATTCCAACATTTTAGGCAGTATCGAAAGCATTTCCTATACTGGTATTGGAACAACTCTAGTTTTCGGGAGTGAGTATTACAAATTGATACAATGTAATGACTTGTCAGGATGTCGTAATGTCTCCTTTAATCAGTTATAAAGAATAATGTGCAAAAAAAATCATTGATTATTTTTATATTTCACTTCAGTAGTGATTGCATGGTCTATAGCAGGGTTTTAGCTGATGGTATTATAATACTGACTCATGTGATTAGCTGGTGATTTGCTTTAGATTACCGCCGTCAATATTCTTAATACCCCATCACTTCAAATATGTCATTGTAACCCCTTATGTAGTAGTTATTTCTGATCTAATATTTAACATTGTTTGGCTCATTCAGATTGGCACATTAATCAGGTATTAATAAGCTTTTATATTATGTGGTTGTGAATGCACCCTTAGTTGTTGCTAGATTTAATTTCCATTTTCTGAGTTTTGAGAAGTGACTTAAAAGCGTACTGATCCTGTGAGCCTTATGATCGTTCCAAAGCCGGGGGGCCCTTATAGCAAAAGCGCGCTCAGGAGCCAGTGGAGAGAAGCCAGGATTGGGGTAATATGATGAAATCTGTTAAACACAGTGAGAAGCCTAGCTGCTGCGTATTGAACCAATTGGAGGCGAGAGAGTGACCTTTGGCTGATGCCGGAGAGGAGGGAGTTACAGTAATCGAGTCTGGAGAAGATAAATGCATGAATTACTTTTTACTAGATCATGGATTTTATTCTGGAGATAGTTCATAATTGGAGGAAACAGGACTGTACGACCTTCTTGATGTGGGGATGGAATGTTAAATCTGAGTCAAATACAACTCCCAAATTTCTGGCGGTTGGCTTCATAATGGCAGACAGGGGACCAAGGTTACAGTATGATTTCTGATTTTGAGTTATTGAGTTGAAGAAATGTTTGTGACATCCAACAGTTAACATCATTAAGACAAAAACAGCAGCTAGGCTTTCTGGCTTGTCCGGTCTCAAAGGAAGGTATATCTGTGTATCTGAAAAGAGACATTGTGATGCTGGATAATGTGGCCTAGCGGAAGCATGTAGATTGAAAATAAAATTGGGCCCAAAATCGAACCTTGCGGTACACCACAGGTAATGTTTGCTGTAGATGATGAGTAATTACCTGTGGAGACCGAATAGGTTCTTTCTAAAAGGTAAGAATAAAACCATCTTGTAGTGCACTATCTTGATGCCAACCCAGAATTTAAGGCGGTCAATTAAAATAGTATGGTCTACTGTGTCGAAGGCTGCACTTAGGGACCGTTCAGTATTTATGTAATGGACCACTGGAGGAAAATAGGGGAGGGTCATATCTTTTTATTCTTTGAGGGGAGGGTCATCCAACATTTTTCAGTCCGGGGTCACCCAAATTCATGAAACTTTCATGAAAATTTCAAAGTGGCTTGTTTAGTGCATATTTTTCCATGTAGCTCTTATGGCCGGGACACATATAGCCGACGGGCGACCGTTGACAGCAAACCCCGTTGATATGATCAGTCGCGTCCCCGAGGTCCAAAAAACTGCCACAGAACAGACCAAAAAGACGAGAGGAGACGAGACGTAATACATCTCTATAACAGCAGGCGGCGCTAATCTGTAATGTTGCCCAAGAAATGAAAACCGGCAGCTGATTGGACGAACGCGTCACGAAATTCAAAGCCAGACTGTCATGGCGGCCGTTCAGAATACGATCTCATATTGTACTAAAATAGTTCACTGAAACGTGTTTCTGAAAACAAACATTCATTTCAGCTCAACAAAGGTCAGTTTAAAAGATTTTCATCAGATTTTGAGAGACTGTAGTCACCTCATTAAGCTTGTCATTTCCGGGTGAGTCCCGACTTCCCTGCCGCCGACCGAACATGTCAGGTCGGCCAAAATGAACGCTGACAGCCCCCCAGACGGACGACGGCACGGGACACACCGAACAGATTTGAGTCACTGACCTCGCCAGACTGTCCCACGGCCGATAATCGGCCTGATGTGTCCCGGTCCTTAGTCTCGGCCCTCCTTCGCTACCAGATGGGTCTGACCCATGAGTTTACGTCTGGCATGACCAGCTATTTTATAAATATCTTAAATAACACAAAACAACTAAATGGTGGCAGGTAATACATCTGATTTCATATACTGCTTTAGTAAAAAAAATTCCTGTCTGAAGATGCGAGCAGCAGGACGTAAAAAACGAAAATGACTGTTGCTAGTCTGGACATCTTACCGTGCCAAGGTTGCAATAAAAGTTTCCTAAATGCCACGTATATACATTTGATGTCAGCTTACTAATTGATTGCATGTTTTGTGTAGATTTGGATTTGGATTTAAACTTTGTTTAAACGGCGAAGTGGAGGAAGCCTAGTGACGAGTCCATAGCAACCAGTTTGTGTGTTGAATGTTACCCAGAGTGCCTTGCTGAATGGTCTCAATATTTTATTGTTTTATTTCATGTGAATACTAGTTTACTAGAGGAGTAACTTAGTATTTGAAGTAATGCAGTAATGCAGGAAGTGTGCATTTAGTTTCCATGCTTATTGTGTTTCTGCAACAATGTTAGTGAGTAAATCTACTGAAATGGCCACCACACCATATCAGAGGAGTGTGATGCGTCAGATGAGAATGCAGAGGTTGAGGAACATATGTTATGGCTGAAAAAAATTGGTATCAATACAGTTTTGGGGAAAGGACATTCCTTTTTTTCCAAATTGTGTTGGAGGAGCATAGAAAATGTTTTGCTGGCGAGGGGAGGGTCATGTCTATTTTGGCTAAAGGTCCCAAAACTCCTTGTCCCCTTAAATAAATAACGGACAGTCCCTTAGGTCTAAAAGAATTAAAATTGAGCTCTTACCTGTGTCGGCTGATTAAAGAAGGTCATTAGTTACCTTTAGGATGGCCATTTCTGTGCTATGAAGAACTCTAAAACCAGACTGAACCTTTTCAAATATGTTGTTATGACACATAAAAGCTAAAAGTTAGGATTGAAATCACTTTCTCTAAAACTTTTGATGAAAATGTGAGTTTAAAAATTTGTCCAAAATTGTTAAGAACAACAAGGAAGGGAAAATTCCACTTGCTAAAGAGCTATTAATGATTAGTAAAATACTGGGCCCAACCGTATCAACAAACTCTGAGAAATTTAGTTGGAATAAAATCAAGGCTGCAGGTAGTGGGTTTCATCCGGGATATTATATCAGATAAAACTGACAGTGATACAGGATTAAAATGACTAAAATAAGTAAGACAGTAAGAGTAAATATGTATCTACTCACAGAACTGTGAGCCGCACTGTATAAAGGTCTCCACTAAATGACACATGCCAGCTGGATCACAAATGGGTCTATATATCCCACGTTCAATGATGCAGGCTATGGGATATAAATGACATTACATGCCTTCGTAAATAGAATTGTGGATAACAGTCCCACAGCAACTACCTCTCTCCTGCCACCCTTATAATGTGGGCAACGCATAACATAGAATAAATGTATATCCTCAGACATTCTCAACACATGTAATGCAAATTCAGCTTCAGCTTTAACTCTATTTGATGAGCTGGGAGTTAAACCTCCAAATGTAAACACTGACCTTTACTTCCAAGTATACAAGCGCCACTGTTATTGTCAACATGTGTAATTCCTTGCCTTGGATGCTGACACGGTCACTGTGAATTATAAATCAATAAGCATGTATTAGTGTAAAATCCCCCAGCACTTGGGGCTTTGCCTATGAGGGAAGAATGAAAAGAAGGGAAACAGGGGCACCTCAGGGTCTGCTGGTTACAGCCTGGAGCTCAACCATACAGATACATAGACACAGGGGGCTTACATAGCATTGGCTTTGAAAAAAGCTTGTTTTTTTCTGTCCATGTCTGTGTGAGCATGCTTTGATTAGCATTTGAGAGCTCTGGCTGTCCGACCTGCACGTCCAAAAGAAAAATAACAACGACAAACACGTCACAACCTCTGTGAAACAGCAGGGGTGGGTTTTGCCTCTGCATGTTTACCTTGCTCTGCGGACGTCGAGCATGTGTTCACCTATGTATAGCCTGCTGCTCATTGACTGCAGTTCACTTTTGCGTTATTTTGCCACAACCAACGACACATTTTCTGGATATACCAACCAAACTCTTCCTTACTTCCCTGGAGTCAACAAGCCTGAGCAGGTAGCCTACAGGAACAGCCAACTTTTGTGTAGGTTTACCATAATAACTTTTACTACTAATAATGTTAATTCCTCCTATAAAGCAACTACACTAATACGTCTCTTTCAGGTGTGTTTCTGAATGCCGTCTTGCTTTACATTTCACCTTTGAACGCGGTTCGGCGGGACATTCAGTGTGACAAAGATGTTCACGCAATAAAGTCAACAAGTCAAGTTAGCTCTCTGAGCTAATAAGTGCTAACTACTGTAGCAAAAAAAAAAAAAAAAAAAGTCTTACTCAGACTCACCCTGAGTCCAGTTCAGCTGCCTGTACTCGTGGCTGACATCTTCTCAGAGGAGAAGTAGTAGTGGAATGATCTTACCCCAGAGAGCAGCATTAACTCAAGGAGCACTCACTCTGAAATTTAAAAATTAGTTCTCAACTTCAATCCCAGGCAAACAGCGTCTTCCTTTACAGTTCACCCTTTCTCTAACTGGGAATGTTGGTATCAGAAGTAGGCCTACTCAAAACGTGTTTGATTTTTTTCTGAAGTTTAACTATTAACACAGTACATGTCCTGCATTCAAATGTTTACTTATAGTATAGAGTGAAAGAGAGGCATTATCAGCACAATGTACTTAAATTTACTTCACGTCTGTTCAGAATTGAGCTTTCAACTCTCATATAATGCTGGATAGTTTCATGAATAATAATGCATATTTTAATTGTGATATTTTGTGAGTAAAATCTGAATCTGCAACCAGCAACCTTTCATTGTCAGGAAAGTTTAGTAGTACAATGTTTTCCTAAGAAGTAGTACACAGTATGTAAGTAGTATACAGTTGGGACGCATATTTGAAGTGCTATGGGGGGGGCTTCTGTATTTGGGTTACAATGAGTTAGAATAGTTACATATTCAATATTCTTCATATGTAAACATCATAATAAATCTATAGCTATGTTGGGCCTCTTTTACCAGTGGCCTACCCTGCCTAATGGTAAAGTTTGATTTTGGTGTATTTTTCCTGTGAACCAGAGTGTATTTCGGTGATACCGTTCTGACTTTGATTAGCCGTGACTTGGGTCTAACTATGTCATGGCAAGTGTATAGTTCAGGACCTGAGGAAACACAATGTTGATTGTTTGGATGTTGTTTAGATCAGCTGCAAGCTGCAATTGCACAGGCCAAGAAAACGGCCCATTCGGAACAGGCATGTTTTGAACGGGCACAGTACTAGTCTACAAAACAAGAGAGAAATACATCACATAAATCTGCTTCTTCCTTTTTTTGCAGAGAAAGCTCAGGTCTCTGCTGCAAAGCTCCTTTGAAATGTAGCACATGTACACTACCGGTCAAACGTTTGGGGTCACTTCGAAATTTCCGTTATACTCCATTACAGACAGAATACCAGCTGAGATCAGTTGCATTGTTTTTTTAATCAAGGCAGCAGTTTTCAGATTACATTATGTGCTTACATAATTGCAAAAGGGTTCTCGACTGTTGTAGAAAGTGGCTGATCTTTAATGCAATATCTACATTGCTCATTATCAGCAACCATTCATCCAATGTCCAATCCAGGCACATTCTGTTTACTAATCTGATATCATTTTAAAAGGTTAACTGAGAAAACATTGGAGAACCCTTTTGCAATTATTTAAGCACATAATGTAATCTGAAAACTGCTGCCCTGGTTAAAAAAAACAATTCAACTGATCTCAACTGGTATTCTGTCTATAATGGAGTGGAATGGAAATTTCTAATTGACCCCAAACTTTTGACCGGTAGTGTATGTTTACAGTGAAATTGTCTCATGCTGTATGTAAAATAGAAAAAAATAGAAAAGTAGCAATATACTTGAACTGTATCATTAGTATGTAGTACACTGTATCATAAAGTGGTAGGCTTTGACAATGTTCAACTTATTTAAGATGTGTACCCTTAAGATATCCCACAAACATCCACACGTACCCAACACACATGCATAAACACTTAGAAACACATAGAAATATGAATCATTAGATGCTATGAACATGGTAAGATGCATTATTTCTAGAAGCACTCAACAGAAAGTAATGTGATTATTGTACATGACCGCATCTGGAAGCCTGTTCAACATGTTTGTAAGTTGAGAGAGGGAAACAGTTTAGCTTTTTTCAGCTAATTAGCAACTTAATGACCTGAGACACTAAAATGCCCACATTTATTGTATTATTTTGTAATTTTTATGGATACACGGAAAAAGAATGACCACATACTGTAAATGTTCCACATGAGGTAAACTCAGAGGCAGATTGCATTTGATGATCACACAGTTGTTTGCCCTGTAGGAAGAAAAATAAATTACTATAAGAGCTTAGTGTAGGGGTATATGCAGAAGATTTTAGAGACTTGAGAGGTTTTGAAAGAACTTTCTGTTCCCATAGTAATGATGACATGGCACATTGTATACAGTGGGATTGAGGCGTACATTATCTTGACAATTACTGTTCTGTTAGGGGATGAAAGCCTTCTATCATGCTGTTTTGTGACCACTGCCTTTGGCCCTCAGGGTTGCCCATATACTCAGCATCCCTGGTTTCCTCTCTTCTGTTGCAACGCCAATCTATTCCATTACTGTTTGTGACTCACTACTTTCAACTGTCGGGAGAAAAAAAAAGTGCATAAATAATGTATTCCTTGGGTGTATCCACCCCCAGATCAATGGCAATACAAAGCCCATCTACAAAGACGGTTGGCTCAAGGCCATATTTGATCACTTCCACTGCGCACAATCACTGCTCCCTTTTTTGTCAGCCCACTGAGACTCAATTATTTCCAAGTGTTTGTAAGCTATTGTTGAAAGAACACAAAGTGAATATTTAAAGTTGGTGAGGGGAAGAAAAATCTTTGATGAGACATGAAAACAGCAGATGGATGGTAATAGTGAACTGTTAAAGAGAAAAAGGAGGAGAAAGAGGAGAAAAGAAAATTATGTGATTCCTCATAGGGATACTGGGAAAAGAGTTGTATGCATGACAGTAGACCAGCGTCTGCTGTGTTCATACAATATGACAGAGAAAAGGGACAAATTACAGAGTTTTGACTTGATCATGTGAAAGTAACTGATCAGGTCATAGCATTTAACCCATCAGTAGGAAATGGAGTACAACAGAGATGGACTATCCTACCTAGGGAGGCCAAAAACGGTGTTTGGCAGGCTAATCGACTTTAACACCGAAAGCACTGCTCATTGCTATTGTTCCTAAGGTGAACCAGAAGGGGTAATATAAACGACAACAACCATGTCACTGCTTTTAGGAATGAAGACAGAAACGTCCAAATGATCCAGAGGGTATTTAAGGTAATTAATGAATACACTAAAGAAGTTAATGTGCAGCTTTGTGATCTTAGCAAAAGGTTTTTTTTATTTTTTATTGATTGATTGAAATTTGTTTTTAACATGTAAAATAAAACAGAAAATCAGGTCATTAAAGGTCCTATGACATGCTGCTTTTTGGATGCTTTTGTATAGGCCTTAGTGGTCCCCTAATACTGTATCTGAAGTCTCTTTCCCGAAATTCATCCTTGGTGCAGAATTACAGCCACTAGAGCCAGTCCCACAATGAGCTTTCTTTAGGACGTGCCATTTCTTTGTCTGTAGCATTAGGCCATTGAGGAGGAGAGAGGGGGGGCAAGATGGAGGGTGGGAGTGTGGCCTTGACCAACTGCCACTTTGCTTGTTTGAAAGCCATGATGTTTCTCTCTCTCTCATGGGTGGGCCAAATTCTATGGGCGGGCAAAGCAGAGAAAGGGGAGGTAACCTTTCTCCTTATGACCTCATGGACATGGACCGATTCCAGATTGGTCCATCTGAGCTTTCATTTTCTCAAAGGCAGAGCAGGATACCCAGGGCTCGGTTTAAACCTATTGCCATTTCTAGCCACTGGGGGACCATAGGCACGCTGGGGGAACTCATATTAATGTTAAAAAAAACCTCATAAAGTGAAATTTCCATGCCATGGGACCTTTAAGAAAATAATAATATAGATAGCATAGCATAGCTACATAATAACAAATACTTGCTTTTTATTTCTGAAAAGTATTGGAAAGAAGTATACAGTTATTCAATCCCACCCCTTCTCCATAAATCATTGTTAATTAATTTACAAATTTCTTCTGTCGTAATGTTTTTTTCATTTTTTAAACTCTTCCAAATATTTAACTTTACTTACCAAGTATCTTAAACAATACAATTTATTTCTCATGTATTCATATCAATTGTATATTATAATGTTTTGCATATTTCTTTATTTTACTCAGAAATACTGTGACAGCTAACTTCTTACTACAGCAAGCCCAGATTTATTTTTCCTCTCATATCCCTTGCTGGGTTTGTTCCTTCCTATCGCAGATGGCTGGGCTCATAGCCCAAGATTTTCACCATGAAAAAAAAAAATATATATATATTTTTCTGTTTTTTTTTTCTTCATTTCCTACAGTGCAAAATCTTCACTCCTTCAGCAATAATGGATGGTACAGCCGATTGGCACTGTACCACCACTCTGGCTGTGCCACGGATAATGAGTATTTGAAGGGCAAGGTCTCACTAAAATTAGATCAAACGTCTGCACTCTATAGGCATCAAACGGTGGACAGAAGTCATGCTTCAGCACGGGTAGTGCCATGCCTGTTCAGCTACTTGGATGTCAAACCACTGGTAATGACTGGATCTTCTTGAGATGTCTTTTGATGTGCAGTTCCCGTGTGAGCATATGTTGGTTTCATCAGTCTAATTTACATGCCAGACAATATTTGAGGGATTAAAACTGTGTAGCTAATCAGCAACTGGTGCAGTACTGATTCTGCAATCATCGATCAGTGTTCTTTGAACAGTGGCACAGGACAAATACTCCACCTGCTACAAGAGGCCTTAGTCACACTTGAGGTTGTTTTTTTAGTTTTGGGTACCTCCACCTGCTACATGTCATACCAAGCTTGTACTGAAACTGGGCATTATCTGTTTTTTACCTGAACTGAAAAGTGCAGTGATCTTGGCATGCAGAATAAGGAGGGAAAGATAGCCTGGGGCATGAAAATGTTCAGTATGAGAAATACACACAAAATGTACACCTGTTCCCAGGATGACATTTATGTATCTAAGGCCTTTGTTCATTTCTATTTCCCATATATATTATATTAAAATAGGATAAGTCTAGGAAGAGTAAAGACAGTTTACCTTTTGGACTTAACTCACTTTCATCAACTCCAGAGCAACATTATTACAGAAGACAGGATTTGTGCTGTCTGACTGATATAGAAAATTAATTCCATTTTGTTTTCGTTTGCCCTTTTTGCTAGGAATTGCACAATACTTTGTTTAGAAAGATAAAAACAGATGGATTTTGGAAATATATAAATAATAATGCACAAAGACTAAGTTGGCTGTTCACATATAAAACATTTAAATTAGTTTTATACTTGACGGAAGAAATCAGGATTAACTGTAGGTATGAAGCAGTACTTTTCCATTTACAGTTCATTTAAAATGTATCTACACATGTTTTTTGAAAGACTCTAGAAGTACTTATAATGTAACTTTTTAGTTTTTTATTTATTACCGGATGGATGTTTTGTAATATAGCTGTGTCTTTTAATCCCATGTGGGATGGGCCAGATGCTTGGCATGACACTACGCTAAACTTAACTATTACATTTAGGTCACCCCATTTTTCTTCAAGCAACAGGGCTCTCAGCAGTGTTGTAGTCAAGACCACCTAAACCGAGACCAAGTCATCACCAAGACCAGACCGAGACAAGACCAAGACTTTGAGGGGTCGAGACTGAGTCAAGACCAAGACCAAATCAAACAACTGAAACATACAGTATATACACAACTAGCTAATATGCTAATATTCCCTTTATCCCTTTGGGTGAGGGGTGAAGAGATGTCTGGAGAGTTTTCGTACAGAGGCAGATTGATAACTTTAGCTAGCTATTTTCGCTAGCATCACTTACATTTACTTTCTTTTTGCTTCCTTACTTAGGGCAGATAAAAATGTTGTAGCGTTACACTGCAGAATATACACAAAGATGAGACATGATCTTAACCTTGACAGGTTAGGAGGAAGGAGGAACTGTTATCTTTGAGTAGTGTATACAAAATTAAAATAGAGAGAACAGATTAAAGTATTGTTTCTGAAGTTGAAATAATGCCTACTGTGTTTTAGAATAAAAAAATATTATATAATTATCACTTTGGTTTATCATCCACTCAATTTACATCTCACTGTAAACCACTGACAAAACAATCTTTATACTCATTTAAAATGTGGCACAGGTCAGTCAGTTGATGATCAATAGTCTGGCTCCTATTATCGAAAATGTGATTAGAAAAGCCTGTGTCGTTGGCAGAAAGTGTCTCCTCTTGCCACTGCTGTCTGATAAAGAGGAGTTAACACATTAGTAATGGAGTTAACCTTTCAGCATGTTGTATTGGCAGTGTGTCATGTAATCCACACCACCCATTGTATATGAGTGGGTCACTGTCTTTTATTCCTCCTAAAAAGGAAAATGTGGATTGAATGCTATTAAGAGGTGATGAATTGACTCACCATCTGGTTTAGCAAGTCAAGCAAACTAAACACGGCCATTTACAGCATGCATGAGGAAAAGGGATAAACAGGCAAAGGGTTCAGTCTGTTTTTATCCTGATTTCTTGATCAAGCATGATGAAAAGCCACTAACGTGAGTGGTACAGTACACTTCACTGAAAATATAGTGCTTCACAAGTTATCTGTTTTTTGGAAAATGTTCAAAATGAGTCCTTGTTGACACTGAGCTCAGGTAACCTTGTGTGTACTACTTTGATGGGGGTTCATTAGATTTTAAGTAGGTCACTGTCTGTGCAGGAGCAGGATACAGTAGATGATATGCCTGCTAGCAAGAAGTACACCTGGGAGACGGGGCTAGGCCTTGGATGTAGACCACAAGCTTTATGTTCTATCATATTTAAGACATTAATCTAGGTCAGTGTTATTACCTTTTTCAGAAGATTCTGGCATTTTGTGACTTTGCTAGTGGTTGTTGCAATGGGCACAACAATGAGGAACACATTTGTAGTTTGGTTATCCATTTTGTTTAAACAAATCAGGCTGTTATACTGTTCTTATTGCGTGTGCGGGACTGGAAATTGTTGATAGTTGATATTGAGATATTTTTTTAACTAAAGGAGTGATACCCCAATAGTGGTACTTACTTATGATATCTTGATACAGGTTTTTATGGTAATTGCCATGTTTGTGTGCAAATGGTTTGTCAAATATTTTTTTGCATATTTTCTTCTGCAGTCTGCAATGTGCATATGTAGTTTTAGGAGCTTAGGTTTACTATTCCCCCCCACTGTCATCTGTGCTATATACTGCATTTTATTTCACTTGACAGCATGACTTCAAGTCTTTCCCCCTGAGATAAGATCTTCCATACCATCTATGACATTGTTAAAGCTACTGCAGAACAAAAACATTCAAAGTATTTTTCTCAGAATGGATGTGCGTGCCGGCTCCAATACAACCCTCACTGCTGATTTCTACTTTTAAAGTTGCCTTTGAGTTTCCCTTTACATTAAATGAGATGCATGAAACAGTAATCTGCTGCAGGTTCTTCCTGGGCATTGAAGATACTTTACAGGTGCTTATTGTAGAGTTGGAATTCTTTTAGGAGGCTACCGGAGCGTAATAGGCAAAGGTTTGGAGGTTGATATCCGGTATACTCGCTGTGCCTTTGAAAATGAACGTTCAACTTCCATTTGGGTTTATCTTAACCAGCATACAAGAAAGAAGTTGTAATCACAATGATATTGAGTGAAACATGGGTTGGTACTTTGTGTGTGTCTATACTCACTCAGTTGAGCTTTTCCCTGTAGGGTTGATCATCAATCTATTGCAAAACAAACACATACATACACATTTACAGATAAATTCACATCTATGGGAAGTTTTCAGTTTAAATGAACTGCTTATCATTAGACTGTAAGAGGGAAACATCTCCTTACCAGGGTGTTCCCTGCGTATTTAGAATGCCCAGGTGCAAATGATGTCGTACTATCATTTGCATATTGGTGAAGTCATTTCACCAATTTGAATAAAGCGTACTGGTTGTCGGTTGCAGCAAGGGGGAGATCACTAAAGCAAAACTTGGAGGAGCGGCTTGTAACTAAAATGAGAATAGCTGGTCCACCTTAGGTCTTAGGTCAGCCCACCTTAAGTTGGTAAGCCTGTGCGGAAGTTTTCGCTATCTCCGTGGCTAACACCCTTCACTTCAAACAGCAGTTAGGAAGCAAGACACAGCAACTTGGCTTAGAAGAGTCGTAGCATTTATTTACCGACCGATAAACTGTACAGTACACACTGCACTGCTACCTTCACAGCTATAATGTTACTTTGAACTTCATACTCACCGACAAAAACCTTACTTTTTATCTCTTTCTCCAAGTTGTCTCCACCGCTTTCCCATAGGAAAACAATGGCATAGCCATCGCAGGATCATGTGGGGGCGGCTTAAGCTGTATAATGGGGAGAACTTACACACGGAAAGTAGCAAGACAGAGGTATGAGATGTCTCTCGCTGTCAGGTTACAGTTCTAATGTGCAGTCTCTACTGAGTGATTGCCCTTAGGTTTCAGAGGCTTACTCCAAAGATCCTTTGTGGGTGTCTGTCTGTCACTGACCCTCGAAAGCAAGAACTTTGATCTCTCAGCCGCTCTGGGAGGTGGTGACATTTGGCTAGCTTTGACCTTTTGATGCAGTTTTTTGTTTCTGAAATTAGATTTAGAAAGAAAAGAAATATCTTAAGCTTGTTGATAAGACTTCACTGTAATGGTATCAATGTACTGCATAACATGAATATAATATTTAACAAGAATGCAGTAATAAAATAACTTAGTTTATCAGACTACTAACTAACTAACTGAATTGATTTTTATTGAAGTTACCTTGCAAGTGTGTTTTGGCAGACAATGCAATTTGAAAGTTTCCTTTTTTTATGTCGAATGATATTTAGCAGATCTGTAAATTAAATGGTGGGAGATGGTTTGGGGTGTTCCCAATTTTGGAATGAGCAAGACATTAAATGAAATACAAAACAAAATGTTGCTCTAAGTAAGGCAACACTTGTGCGCAGTGGACTTGTAAAAAATGAGCACAATATTTGGGAAAGGAGCTTTTTTATCAATTTTAAAGGTATAGTAAGCAACGTTAATCCAATACACTTTTTGTCAGCGAATATCTCATCACGGTCACCTCTATTTTCTGTGTGCGCTGCAAAAAAGCCACACGAGCCACACAACACTATTCCAGCCAATCAGCAACAGGTGGAGCGTGCAAGCAAGTGATGGGGGCGAGGGAAGAGGGGGGAGGCAGCGGCTGGCCAGGAGTTATCAACAAGAAGAGTTGGCAGAAAAACAGCAAAAGAGGAAAAGGACTAAAGAATACAAAAATATTTATTAATTTAATGATTAAATAAGGTAATGTCTCCAAACTTAGCTCAATTATAACTTGTCTCCTGCTAGTTATACTACAGCACTTTAAAAAAAAAGTTAAATTAATAAATATTTTTGTTGTATCTCTTTTCGGTGTTTTAACTTGTAGACGGCCCTAAGCACTCGGTAGCAGCAGCAGCAGCAGCAGAGACGAGAAGCCAACAGGCAAGTGTTATTTACATAAACTTCTGGTGTACTTACAAACTTTCTAATCCATCGTTTTATGAGTGCATAACCTATTTGTACTAGTGTAGAAGTTTGGTATCATTTCGGGCATTATTAGTGGGGTAACTTACGAGATACAAACGTGGGTCCATTAGCCCATGCGCTAAGCTATTCAGCTGATAACGCTACTCTAGCTAACTCTCCCAATGTTCGACCCAGGTGAAAAAAGCTTCTGGGGGGGTCTTTGGCTTTTTTTGCTGTTTTCCACAGGTCAGTTTGACCTCGTCCGTTTGCTATTGTTCGTGATGGCTGCTCCCAACATGTTGGCTTTACGGCAGTAGCGACAGTTTGCTAATCTACAACCCTATCGTGAGCTGATTTAACGTTTAGCCAGCAGAGACACTAGTTGACAGACATGATCTGTGGCAAAACGGCAAGGTAGGGCGCAGAGCAAATAGGCAAAGCACACAGCGCAGGGACGTTCTGGAATTGGTTGCGCCTTGAAAGGTCAGCGGCAACGAGGTCAAAGTTGAAATCATTTGAACTTCGAGCGCAGTGCTCGGCGGCAATTCCGAGCGGTGCGTGACGCCAACGGTAGCGTTGTATTTGTAGTAGTGTAGTAGTAGTAGTGATTGTATTTGTTTGGCAATTGAGTTCAAATCTCAACAATCTACGCGCAGCATCGCTTACTGCACTTTTAATAAGCAGTTTTTATGGTGCAATGCTTTTTCCAAGAGAAAGCCCCTTCATGCTGATTTGAGGAGTTAAGTAAATAATATACTGTACTTGTAATAAGACAAACACATATCAGTTCACTTGGTAATTTCACTTCATATAATCAAGAAAATACTTTGTACTACCAGACTGCAATATCTCTGCATCAAATTAGCCAAATTATTTCCTACATTGATTATAGAAACGAAACAGGAAGATGATAATTTCATTTGTTGATGAAAGGGCAATATTTAAAATGGAATGGGGAGAGAGAGTGCCTGTTTCTTTCCCTCTTACTGGTCATCTGAGCTGAGTTCTGAGCTGTGGTTATTTACCAGAAATGAATCCACTAATGTAACCATTTCCTTATCTTTAGAAATGACCCAACATTAAGAAGCTGCTAAGTGCTTGTGGAGTCTATCATGATGTTAGAGATATCATAAATACTTAGAACTTTGCAACTAGTCTACTCATACAGTATGTAATATAAATCTATCAGAGGCAGTGCAGGTGTGTCACTATTGTGAATATTGAAGAAAATTTACAGGAATGTGAGGTGGTTGCCTTGTCTCAAGCTCCTCTTCAACTTATTTTTCTTGTTTTATTCTTTTTCTATTTTGTTGTATTTGTAACTTATTTTTGACTTTTTCGCAAAATGCACACCCTCAGACTGATCTCATGAAATAGCGTATGTATGACACGCCAATTCGTGTGCCATTATTGGTGTGTTATCAAGACGCAGACTCGCTTTTTAGCATGCTTATCAACGCCATTTGGCTTCCATTTACTTCCATTACCTTGCGATTACGTGTGAATTTACGCCGTAGCGAGTAGTATGAAAGGGCGAAAATCCACATAGGGAGGTTGGTTGAGGTGGCGGATGGGTAAAACACAGGACTTTCACCGAGGAGAGCAGGGATTGTGTCCCGCGTGTGACGTTTCCTTAAAGCCAACCCTGTTGTTCTTTTCCTAAACCCGACTGTAGCTTTCTTCCCGCGATAACACGTTGTTCTCACAATAACACCAGGGTTTAATTTGAGCCGGAACACACCGGAACATGTTCCGGCACCTCCGACGTTGGATCCAGAACCTTTTTTATTGGATCCGGCACCTCCTGTGTCACCAGGAAAAATGAATTGCCTAAATGAAAAAAATAAACTACTGTTTGTGTAGTGTTCAATGTTGTTATCTGTCTTGTTAGTCTTTATTCCCCATTGAAGTTCCACAAAAATCTTATGTTTGCATTTTCGATGCGTTTTGAGGTGAATTTTCAGGGTAACACGGAGGGAGGGGAGACACTTCAACAGCACGGCGCTACACTTCTAGTGACACAAGCACTTGTGCTGCTTGAGATTGCTTTTATAGTCTCGTTTCAAGAGAAAAATGTCAAAAAGACAACAAAGTTTGCTTAACTTTTTCAAATACACTGGCCAGTCGGATCCCAAACAAGCAAAAAATGTTTCTGCCGATCAAGAATGTGCAGACCACGGTGTTTTTTTTGGTTAATTTAATAGTCCGATGGATAATTGCTGCTTGTGAAAACAATTGTTGCAGTGTATTTATTTTCTTTATTTTTTACATTTCGCACCGATGCAGTGCGTGTTCTGAAATAAAAATAAACATTGCCCTGATGTACACACAGCGTTGTTTAGGTTTTTTTAGTCAGAGAAGCTACGTAGGCAGTGTATTTTTATTTTATTTTTGTTCCGTTACCTCCAACCCCCGTTTTGAGTCGCCGGATCCACCCCCCCTCTGCGCTCCACTTTACAAATTAAGCACTGAATAACACGTTCTCGCGATAACACGTTGTTCTCGCGATAACACGGCAAGACGGCGATAACACGGCAACAAGTGGCGTATGTGTTTACGCTCACTGTATACAGTGTAGACATACACGTGGATAGTTCAAAACGCGTACAGAGAACACGCCACTTGGCTTAAGAAAGTCAGCGTGTATGTTTACGCGAAGTCGTGATACCACCTTGACACCCTTGACACTTGAGTATTTTCTTCATGCTAGGGATGAAAAATAAGTTGTCCAATGTTTTGTGCAAAACTTCCTGTCACAACAGCTTCTCACTGACACTTTGATTTTATACAAAACACCTAAAAAAAGACAGTATAGCAAATGATTAAGACACCAAACAACTTAATATTTTCTATAATTTAAATAAAAGAGCTAAGCATCACACATATTTTGTAATGTGCTCTAACATGCTTTCAGGACCATAGTAAAACTATTTTGAGATGCTAAATACTGCTATTCTTTGTTTTGCAATATATTTGGAATGCACAATGGCTGCTATTAAGGACATGTTGTGGTGATGGCTTCCTTTAGCAGAAAGTGCAGTGTTAAATACCTAAGTACTGGGAACGATAACTGGGAATTATCTCTTACTTAAGGTGAAAGGTGTCTAAGCATAGCAACTGGCCAACACATAGTCAGCCATGAGGAGCAGGATTATTTGTTAATTTATGGATTTTGGACGTATGCCCTTACTTTGTCTTTTATCTGTTCTTAGTAATTACGCCTTAGATCACAAATCTTTTACTACTACTCTTTTTGTTTTTCTTCAGTGCTGAGCATGCCGGCATGAAGAACTTCAAATAGTGTTTAATGACTTTGTCTCGTGATTGGATTTCAAGAGACTTCCACTATATGCCTCATGACTGGACAATTTCATCTAAGCCATATATAAAGTTATCTCATTTGATCAGGCATTTTTTAACACGTAGGTACATTTGAAAAGAGTGAACTCAACATTTACATTCCTTTCACTCAGTAAATGCATCTCAGCGTTTTTGTCTGATTCCCTAGCACAATGTTGTTTCTAACCAATTACTTAAAGGTTAAAATATGAATGCACCTGATTAATTCATGGTTTATAAAGCATCAAGTAACATTAGTTTTGCCCCATTTAAATCTTTTTGGTGATCTATTAAAGAGATGATTATTTGATTAGTTGTGCACTCATAATATCTAATACTCATAATCTAAATAATGTTCATAGATGCTTTATAAAATATTTATTAACCATTAACAAGGTTTTATAATAGTCAGATGCAACTTTACATTAGCGATCCAAATATTTTTAATAATTCACTAACCCTAAATTTCATTAGATATGAAGTATGCATTTGCATTAATAACCATCACCTACTTTTTCCAATATATGCTTATGTCATAGAAGTGATCATATCTTAATCACTGTATTCCGACTGCTGTTTCTACACGTACAATGCTTGTTTGTTTGCTAATTTTAAAACAAACAAACCAACATCTTCATCAGTGAAGCAGGGAGAAAAAGAGGATTGTGTGAAAGGCCTGTGGCAGTACCACACACATGCCAACTTCGACAAACCTGGCCTGTTGTGAGGTAAGCTAAAGACCTGTGTGTGGGCAAGAGTATGCTACCCAAGCCACGTTGACCGAGCTACAGATATAAAATACATGCAAAGGATTTTTTTCTTCTCTCCACATTTTATGATTTATTGCTACCACAGCTGTCAGAACTCGAGCTTTACTGATTGGCTCTTAAATGGAATGGTATTAAAATGCAAGTGCAATGCCACTGAACACCCCCAAACAGTTGAGCTGAGGCCCCCGATGGTAAGCTGTAACCATTGTTGAGCCAGACAGGTGTTTCTGCATGGCAAACAGGGTGTTAATGAGTAGAATCGATTGCAAATTAGGATCACTACACATGTTGTTTCTTCACCTAAAACTGCCATGCATCACCTCCAGTAATGAGTGCTTGTGATGCTTATAATGATTGCTCAATTTAAATCCACTCTTATGGAGTAAGCTATAAATATATTGTGATGTGATGTTTACACGAGCATGTCCTCTCCTCTTGGATCAACATATGATCATGGGTGGATATTGCTCACAGCTGCACAGTATATCAGGAGGCTTCTCTAAAGCCAAGTACAAATTCAGGTTGCACATGTCGAGGCACACAAAGAATACAGATCTCAAATGCCTGCTTTTCTAAATCCGTTGCTTTTAGCTTTTTTTGCAGTTCGACACATTTTGTTTTTTAAAGACAATACCTCATTGGGTATGTGCAGAAACTGCATTAAACTCATCAGTGGATAACATCAAATTTTTTTTATGAAAAGATTCAAGGCTATTTTACACTACCAGCAATAGTATATAATAGTATGATAATTCCAGTCCAAGGAAATATTTTATGTCATTCTCTCTGTGTTTCTCTCTCCTGTATACACATACAGCACCCAGCCACACACACAGATGCTGGTGCACTGTTGTCAGTTACAAGTTATCAGCCTATCCATCATGAACAGACTATAAATATTAAGATATAAATAGCAGTAAGTTAGCTCTCACCCAGGATTAGTCAGCCAACAAACACAGACAAAATCTATAAATCTCTCCCCACAGATCACAGACTAAAAGAATAATAATGATAAACCAGCGAGCAACTGCACAACAAATCAAAAGTGACTCACAAATTTGCATTGAAGTGAGAAGAACTCAATGACAAATAGCAAGTTCACAAATGTTCTCGAAATTTCTGCTAACAAGCTGTTGAGTGTTAAAAGCATCCATTACACATTCCACTAATATATATATATATATATATATATATATATATATATATATATATATATATATATATACTTGAATATCAATCCAACACCCAAAGTGAAAACCTGCTGGCATGGCTGCTGTCGCATTTATGACCAAAGCAGGAGGAAGGACAGAATGATTTTACTGCAGAGTGGTGCGTGTGTGAGGTAGCAAGACTAGGACAAAATTATTTGTCTGCATGTTAATCATTGTATTTTTGTGATTCAAACATTGAGAGTAATACGTAATAGTAACATTTATTGGTTTACAGTCATGTTAAGATTATAGGCTCTAATCTGAACCCGCAATATGGGAAGTCTGAAAGCGGCTTGTCAAGTCGTTTCTAGGTTTTGTTCGAGTTGCAGATGTCTAGTCTGAACTGCAGTGTATGTGCATCTCAGTGGATGCACATAGTATACAGTATACAGATGCACATAAACTGTAGTGTGCAATGATCACGTAGTGATTACACAGGATTGCATTGCATCATCACATCACACCAGCTGTTTGTGATCATCATCATTACTAATTTAAACTGTAAACTTATTTTCTTCTGTTGAGGTCTTACAAAAAGGCATGTGTCTTCATACTGCTGCTATGCCATCATCTTAATTCTGCTCTAGTTGCTAATACTCTTACAGTACATAGGCATGTGAAATTCTTGATTAAATTGCCAACGGCAGGAATATAACGGGCAATTCTGCTTTCCATAGCCTAAGGGATGTTTAGCCTGTTGATTAGCATCTTTGTTATCCTGACTGTGGTCTTAGGTTTTACACGATTGGGTGAACGAAGTGGCCATGTAAAAAGGTGCCTGGCGTGCACTCAGTCATACAAACAAGCTAATACATGTCAAGAGTACAAAAACAACAGATCCTATCTAATTAGCTGCGCAACAGAGCAGCAGCTCAATAAATGCCTTCTGTTAGACTGGACAGCAGTTACAGCCAGAAACCTAATGGTTCATTGAGAATGAGTGATTATTGGACCTTGAGTCTTTGGCAGTTGGGACTCATTGAACCTTTATTGCGGAGGCATCTTAGAAACATAATGCAAAGAGCAGAACATGAGTTACCGTAACTGACAACATTAAAGATCCACTCCAGCCTCCAAAGGTTTAATTTTACAGAATAACTAATTCAGGTTGCAAACACTAGCTTGTGCTGTGCATGGCATAAGTATAAATGGAAAAGATTTTTATGCTCATGCCATCTCTAAGTTATTCAGTGGATGCTGCATTGACACTCTTTGAAGTTGTTATTGTTTCCATCCCTGCTTATCTGCACATTTAAAACACTTTGGGAAGAATATGACATTGGCATGGCTTGCGATGTTGAATATAATCACATGTATTTCTTATTGTCTTCATGTTTGCTTCTCAGACATTATTCCTGGAAGACGTCACTCTCATCCTTAACCTTTTTCATCTGTTCATCTTCTGCTCATCTCTTTACCTTAGGGCTAACAGACACTGATAAACATTAAGGACCAAAGGCTCCTCAGTCATTGAGGCTTGTGAAAGATGTAAACATTAATGCGCTTCTCTTTGGCTGAGATGTAGCATTAGCTAGCTCAGGACAGATGAGCTAGCAGTAATAGCTATAAACTAATCTCTACAACTTAGCACATGCTTCTCTTCCATGAGTACCCTTTCTCCCGCACGGTGATTCAGCTGGCGTGTGTAGTTTAGTGGAAAGAAAATAGTTTCAACATGAAACTGCTCATAACCATGTATGTGGATTATTTTAAGTAACCAGGTTATGAATTCTGGAAGGAGAAATTTTTGTTGAGTTTTTCAAATGTATTTTTTCCCCGCTTTGAGCACCACAAGCCTGGTGCCATCTATTACCATTTTATTTGAGAGATGGCAGATATCTCCACAGCTGATATCTCCAACACTGGGAAATAATATGCAGTTTTGATTTTGGGTTGAACAAAGCAACACGTGGAGTATAGCAACAGTTGAAAGTGAGCAAAGGCTGTAGAGTGTGATTGAACCTTTGTTGCAATAGATTTGAAACGGGGTAACAGGGTTGGAGTAGTATACTGAAGAATTTGACAGCTTGAGAGCTTCTATAGCACAGAAGAAAATGGAGTCAACTGTTCTTTGTATTTGTTGTATTTTCACATGTTTTCCATGATCTGCTCTACTAAATAAATAACATTTCTCATGAAAGATGTTATTCCAACCTGAGTATAACACATAAATAAGGAGGTGAGCTAAGGCAGGGATACATTTTAAAATATGAAGAGAAATAATAGTCCCCAAGAAAAGTATTAATCAATTAATCCTTTTTTGTTAATACTACACTTTGAAAGGAAGAACTGATAGCTTCCTAGAGGATGAAAAACACATGTCACTATATAAGCCAACACACTTAATCATCACTTCATCCTCAAATAAAAGTGTTAATCAGGCTGGAAGAATAGGCAAGATGCTGTGCAGGGGATGTGGCATGGCAGAGGTGACAGAAGGCTTCCTGTCTCTGACAAGGCCTTTCCATAATCTCTTGGCTGTGATTGGGCAGCTTGGCTGTGGGCATAGTATAGCTCCAGGCTACTTCTTCAGTACTCCTGCTACTCCTGCAGTTCTGCATCCCATAAATAACAAGGGGCAGACGGAGGCAAAGACAATGAGCAAGTGAGGACAATGTGGCAGGAAAGCTAAGAGCCTGAATAAGAAACAGACAGTTGGTTGTCCTGAAGACAAAAAGAGCCAAACGGTGATTTGTTGTTTAGAACAGAGACAGGGGATGAATAGTAGCATGACATTGGGAGAACAAAAAAGGAAAACACTGCAGTAGAGAGATAAGGCTCCCTCTATAAAGGTATGGGGAAAAATTCGACAAGATGCTCTTTTTTACCCTGAGAAAGGATTTAAGCAAATTTATTTCCATCATTCTTGCCTATTTATGTGGTTACTGTGCAGGGGATGACTAAAACTACTGAAAAGTAGCAACATTTCTATGCAGTAAGCAAAACACCTTATTGCATCATAAAAAACATTAATAGCAAGTCCAAGAATGACATCATGGTACAGAATAGAAGTCAAATAATGCTTATGCATACTGTAAATACACTTCCATCAAAATATGCAGTGCACTGTGGATTACCCAGAACTATTATAAATGTAAATGGAATAACGTCCCACCAGGGTAAAGTATGTTTAACTAAGTTGCACTCGGTGCTGTAGGACATTCCAGTGTGCTAATGTTATTTTATATTTTCTGTTGACATTTAAATTATAAATGAGTGTGCTTGTAAATACAGAAAACAAACAGTAATGTAGCAGTCAGATGAGAGAAAAATGTTTGTACAATATAAGTGAGCAATACAAGAACCAATATATATGCACATAAGTGTCTTCTCTCCCGGTGGCTGGCTTATAGCAGTTTGTCTTCATATGTTTGCATTTGGTGTTGTGAGGTTTAGCTTTAAATTATTACATTATTAATGTGTTATTGGTCACCTTACAAACTAGTTCAACCAAATCCCTAAATCAACCAAGGCTAGTATGTTCATTATCTAAATAACGGTCACTCTTAGGTACAAGAGGGAATGGGACCACTGGGAACGTTGGAGAGAGGGCAAGCTGCTAAGTGTGCATGGTGGAATGGAACCTTTTAGCTGACATGTTTTATTCATTCAAATATGTACACAGGGAGCATTAAAGCGCCCATATTGTGCTCATTTTCAGGTTCATAACTGTATTTTAAGGTTGTACCGGAATAGGTTTACATGGTTTAATTTAAAAAAACACCATATTTTTTGTTGCACTGCACAGCTCTCTCTCACTGCTGCGGAACCTCTTTTCACCTGGTTTCTGTTTTAGGTACAGAGTGAGACCTCTTTTCTTCTTCTGTACTATCTTTGATTGCACTCGCACACATAGACAGTATGGCTCGCACATGCTCAGTAGCTCAGATGTAGATCATGTCAGCTAGCTAGGTCCATAGACAGTACAAAAGAGCCTGTTTCTCCAACTTCGGTCAGTTAAAAGGCAGGATTAGCTGGGAGACTTCTAAATGAGGGCGCACATGTAAGTAGTTCTTTTGTAGATTATGGTGAACTTGTGTGTGTTGTAGCAGTGCTTTGCTATTGAGAACGAGGTAGCATGCTAGCGCTAATGCTACGAGGTGACGGTTGCGGTTAGCCAGCTCGTTTCGGATTGTGACGTCACTGTGGATAGTTTCTTTAAGACGCAGTGGCTTGCCTGGCCATGCCCCATGGATTACCTATAAAACACCTGTACTGGTGTTGTATTATTGATTGTTTGATTATCACTTTAGTCAGGGTGCAGTGTGTGACGGTGTGTGTTGTGACCTACATGTATGAGTTGCATTAAACACACTTGCTGTCAGTTTGTGGGGACCATCCATGGATTGTTGTTCCCTTTATTTCTTGATCTCTTTAGCCTTCCACTAGTGGAATTCTAGTCATCCTCCACGTCTGCGGTTTACGATTTGGTTGTCACTGGCGTCGTCAAATTTCTGCTCAAACAACTGGAATCGGAATGCTGCCCTGTAAAGATCAGGGACAGCAATCACAGATGCTTCTGCACATAATTTTGCTGATGAGTGAGGATTACTTTCCAATTTCTCTGTTTTTGAGATCCACAGTCCCTTCATTGGACCTGGACATGGTATTATGTGCACTGTGGCATCATCCATTTGAGCCCATTGGGTCAAAGAGGCATCTACTGGCTCAAGTCTTTTCCTTGAAACAGGATTTATATCAGATGTCACTTCTGAGCTTCAATATGTGTCACTTTAAAGAGACTGATGATTCCCACATGAAGCGATGGGTGTAATCCACTTTCCTATCTATTTCTTCCAAACATCTTAGTCTGAGTTCTATTTAACCCAGTCAGCTGAGCTGCAGTCACACAGGCAGGGTAGGAGGTTGAGCAGCTTAGGTCTAATTGTGCCCGGTCAGGGCCATGTACAGTACATACAGCACACTCAGGATTTGAGGCAAACTGATCAGTTGTTCATCTTTTAAAATCCAGTCATTTGGACAGGGCCTTGTCAAACCAAGGTTGTCCATTTCATCGGCTTTATGGCAAGGAACCTTTCTTGCTGACATTTGTGGGGCAACCACATGGTCATCTCAGTCCACATTTTATAGACTCTTGGACTTGAATCAGCCCCTTCTTAATTGAGTGAGTGCTGCTGTTGACATGGCCTTCTGAGCTTATGGCATGATTCTTTACCATTTCAATTGTCTCCTGTTGCCTGATCATCCCTTTGATTTCACAGGTGTGGCCTTCACATTTGGTGGGCTTTCACCTGTTTTTGTTTTGCATTAGCATGTACACGCAGGTGAGGCGATACACATTCCGGCCAATGGTTTCACACTTTTCCAATGATCTACAGGTGCAATACGCCAAAAAAGGCAAAAGTTAAGTAGACAGTTTCAAGTAAACATAGATGTTAACTACGCAGGCTTTAAAATATTTGAAAAATCGGCTCGAAAATACCCACAATGCGTATTAGTGAGTAACACTCAATGTAAACATGTCTTGTTTGTTGTTTTGTGTGTTTACAAGACATCTCCACACAAGCTGTCTTTTTGCCTCTCCTTTTGCCGTTGTGTCTTGGGACACCTTCCCCTGTTTGATTGATAATTTACAAATAGTTGACTGACTCTGACCATTCCACAGTAAAATTTGATAGGACATTGTATAAGAAAAGAAAAAAAGAAATCATTGCATTTCCTCATGAACACATTAAAAGCTTGTATTATCCATTCAACAGCATACAACCTTCTCTAAGGAACTGTGTAACATCCTGTGCACTTGCGTGGGATTAAAAAATGGAGGTTAATTTTATGAATGATGGCACACTGCAGCTGAAAATTCTTAAAAAAATTTTTTTAAACGGGAATCCAGTAGTGACTTGCTGCCACAAACAGGGGATCTTGTTTTTTTCTGCACCTTTTTTTTTCTTTTAAAGATTATTATATGCATTGATTTGATAGTGAGAGATAGATTAGATAGTTGTGTGGTTGACGTTGGATGGTGATGGCATTTGGCTATGAGTCCCTCATTAGGATAGGTAAATCAACTTGTTCAATTTCTCGTGCTAATTCTTCTAGCCTCCTGCCAACTCTGCTAGCTTAGGCTAGCTTGCCAGCTGGCCTGTCAAGGTTTTCAAATGTAAACTGAGTAAACACAGAGGAAAAGGTGTAGAAGATGAATTTCAGCTACCAAGACCAATTGCTGCAGCAATCTTATGACTACAAGTCGCTCATCAGGGTAGGGAAATCAACTCACCAGGCTCTTGAGGACTCTGCTAGCCTGGCCGATCAAGGTTTCAAGGTTTTCAAATGTAAACATAGAGTAACACAGAGGAAAAGGTGAAGATGGTTATCAGCTAGGACCTAAGGCTACGATCCCGACTATGTGGAGAAGCAAGACCATCTCTGCGTCCATTTCCATCTCTAAATCAGAGGAGGCACCGAGGCAAAAGTTGAGGAATTGAACACTGACTGCGATCTTCTCTGCTGGGCATCCTGGTAACCAGTGAGCAGACGTTAAACTGGCGTGAGCTGGGTGGCCTCCGTGCCTGTCTGTCTTCCAGCGAGAGTCAGGGGGACTGTGGTGTCCTTCCGCCGAGACGTGCCTGGATCCTGGAGTGCGGGTGCCATTCACCCGGGTAACTCTTTTCTGTGTGCCGATCTAGCAGCCACATTCTGCGTTATGATGAATCATGAACAAGTTGAAGGAACTGATGGGATTACATTTAACTGGAATTGCACCTTGTACAATTTCATGTGACAAATAAAATTGATTGAACCGGGGACTCGCTGGTCGGGCATTTGCACCCATGTGGTATGCACCCTACTCGGCTATGGGGTTGCCCCCTACACCATGTTTTTGAAGACGTTACTTCATGGCAGCAGTGGGAAAGAAACACACACAAAAGTGCTCACATACTTCAACATATACCACATTACCAGGAACAACGACTAGAGTGGCTCAAAATAAGTGCATGCATATTCAAAGTGTGATCTCTTATTCAAATTTCCAACTGCTGTCTAGCATGCAACCCAGTTATACAATACCCACAGCATTGCCACTCATGTCAAGCAAAATTTATGAGAATTGCTGAAAAGTGAAATAAAATGATATAATTATGTTAAAGTTCTCAAAATAAATCTAATGAGAAGGTGCGAGGCGAAACATTTATGTGTTTATTTGTTTTTGCCCTCTGCTATGAGCAGGAACAAAGGTATAATTTTAGTCAGAAACATTTTCATCATAATTTACGTTTATGGAAAATACAGTTGACTGTTATTGTTCAGAGCAATTTCCCTGCCCAATCTAAAAGCCATCTGATGCTCAACAGGGTAAAAACTAAATAGTGTTCAGAACCAAGGCAATTCACTATTGTTCACCATCTTTTCGTATAAAGCAGCATACTAAATGGTTAAACTACAGGAACTGTAGAAATGTAAATTTAAAACATATTTGAAATTAAATGACAGTGATATGCTAAAAAATCATGGTAGACACTTTGAGCAATGCACTGAAAAAACAAACCAACTTGCTATGTAAAACAATCTGGGAACTCTATGGCAAGTTTATATAACACTTATCAAGTGCGCTGAGCTGTGAGCAATTACTATGTAACAGTGTTACCTTTATTCTCAGAAGGAACACAGTTGAAGTGTTGAATTATTTGAAAATCTTGAGCATGGTTCCCTCTGAAGTGTAGTCTTGGATTGCCAGAAAGTAGGCTATTAAACTGTCCATCAACATCTTTAACCAGTAAATACCACTGAGTGCAACCTATATTTTCACACTGTATTTATGTGATGAATCCCCTAGGCATATGCTTGCATAGCTAGGTTGTTTAAAAGAAACCCAAATTTGCTTGCTATCACTCTCTTTTTCTGTACTGCCTTTTTTACGTTTCCTTACAGCCACAGACTGTCGATCATTGGAACAGCATCAAACCCGTGGCAGGAATGTGTATTGTGTAGCCCGCGTGCTCACATACATACATGTTCATCGTTGGGCACACAAAGTGGAGAGACTCACTAATAAAATATTGCTCCATAGCACTACTACTGGCCACCAACTCCACAGGGTACCTTAAATAAGAATTATTATGTAAGACTAGCAAACAGATGTCACTGCCATGGTTAAGATAGTACTTGGTACAAGACAGAATAGTCATGTAAAGGCAGACATGATGATGATAATGGAGGAAAACATCAGGAGCACAAATGTGCTTAATAATTACATAAGATATATTATCTCTTTGGGACTGCAATAAACGTGATTGAACATTCAGGCTCCATAGACATACAGTAATGTGGTTACAGACAAACGTTTAAATGGATGGATAAGGCAATCATATAAACTCTGGTCTTTGTCAGACAAGGAAAAGAAAAATATAGGCAGTGAAACACAGACCTTTTTAAAATATATATTTATAGTGTGATGATTTCAGATATGTGTCTGTTTCCCTTACGTTGAGAAAATGTACCTTATTCTTTTGTTTGATACATGAATGAACTGAATTAAGTCTAAATGAATGAGTATACTGGGAATGCTGTTAGTAAATTAATAGGATTTGTTTGGAAGTTTGGACTGTTGCACATTTTCAAGTAATATATTATGCAGATGATGCATGTGATGCATTTTTCGGGACAATATAGTTTTCCTTTGAGATAAAGTCCAACAAATCTCATTACATTGAAAGATCTTCACAAAAGCAAATGGGAAAATATAATCATTTACAGTGTTTGTCACAGCGTATGATGATTTTGGTTAGACTTTATGCTTCAATGGCTATAAAGATCTGTTGTGTATTAATATTGCAATGGCACTATTGCCATTTCAACACAGCCTTTTTTCTGACATTTACTTGGATAATACATAAGCTGAATGATCATCTTCTGCAGTACATCCAATCATGGAGGATAAGAAATTGATATTAAATGCAAACATTACAATATTCTCAACTACTTGCTTCAGTTGGTAGCACATTACTATGTAGAATCATGGATATAACCACTGAAGTAGAAGTCCAATAGCCTAGAAATTTAGACGCACCATAGTGGCAGCAAATTTATTTTGCAGCCAAGGGGGGTCTAGGCACTCTCCGTTGGCTTGCGAGCTGGAAAAACCAAATTCTGGTCAGGCCAATCACATTGTGTATGCAGTCAGTGGGCGGGCTTATGGCTGCTGCTGCTGCTGGGAACAGCGGTCTTCTGGAATACTTGGAGTTAAGCTTTTCTTTGAGAAAAGAACAAAGAACAGCACAGAAATCATTCTTAAAAAAGGAAGCTGTGTTCGGAGTTTTTCCGTCCGGATACCAAAAGTTTAATCTATCAACTAGCTTCGCTACCTTCTTCGTTGCTCTGCCTGGTTGTAGCGCTATCCTATTACGTGCAGAGGGAATTTGAAAGACAACCTTTTAACCCGCCCCTCGCATTGAGCCCTGTCAATGGTGAGTTCCCAGACCCAACATCTTGATGTGGGTCTGGCTTGTCAGGCTAGAAGTCCAACACCCCAACTTATAGTTGTAAATTGTGGAAAATGGTTATCATTTTCCCTTTGACTTATAATACAGGAAATCAGAATTAACTATTATATATAAGCTTCATTTTGGCTCTTCGGAAACCTATGGGTGACATCATGGAGGCTATGTCCATATTTTATACAGTCCATCCTCCAACCTCATAAAATCCAACATGCTGTTCTCTACCCCAGGATTTGCAAGGTGGCACCTCCATACTGCTCTATTTGTATGCAGTCAGGAGTCCCAAAGCAATATTGATGCTGGTAAAATAATCTATCTTTTACAGGTCTAACTATTAGAACATGGTTAACACAATGCTACAAGTCATGGAAATAGCAAACAAACAGAAAGACAAAAACTATAATTATATTCTAATGCCCTCCTGTGCAAATTTCAAAATGATAAAAAGTATTATCTGATGAAGAAATCGAGTCTAAATGCAAAATATCAGTCCTTTGTAAAGGTCCTTTTATCATTAAACAAATACAAAATGGGGTTTGGAGAAGGTTACTTATTCTGTAACCTCGAAATCCTGGTGTCTGTCTGAAGATTTAAACAATGAATGATGGTGTCCACGCTGTGTCAGCTGTGCATAACGTGCCCTAGATTTTAGAGAGGACTGAGTTGGTCTGAGGAAAACAATGAACATAACCTATTGAAAACAATGAGGGTGTTTCTTTCTGGAGTGTCTTTAACTTTATCTGATTTATCCTATCACATAGTTGTTGTCATCCTGTATTTATGCCAATTTTGTTGGACAAAGTCAGGATTATAAACTGTAAAGGAATTTTATTATTTCTAGCGTTACCTCTCGTGAAGGCTATTTGAATTATTTTACAGAAAATAGGATTAGTTACTCAGTCCTACTTACCTTTTTATAAATAAAATGCTTAATGTGTTGCCTTGTTTTTTTATTTTTTATTTTAGCATTGTTCGCAGTTGACAATTTAAGTGTGGGTGCCTGCTTTCTGGGATCTTGGAGTCCTCGCTACCTGTGAGAGTCGCACTGATGGGCCATTAGGAAACAATGGGATACATTCTTGGGTTGGGTACTACTGCCTTTACATCCACATAAACTTGTTAGATCTACAAAAACAACAAAAAGGCTGCAGGCTGCTTACATATGTGTTCAGGTTGTTTATAATTATATTATGAGACATCCTTTATTTTTATTTTATGATCATAAAGTTGTGTGATACAATAAACAAAGTCTAATAACAGCTGTACTGTGTGTTTGCAGATACATTCTCAGAGAAGTTCAGTGACCATCAGTTTGCATCATGGCACATCATGAAAATATAGAAGGTATAAACTTGAGATAAAGTCATCCCTCAAACCATCCCCAGACCTTTCCGCAGCAGTTAACATGTCCATAACAATAAACAATATTTAATATTTCCCTGACTTTTGCATCAAAATTCAGGACATTATTTATTTATTATTATTTATTTATTTTTAGAACATTTAAATCGATCATCCCAATTTTGACTAAGTGTTGAACTAAGCAGCCGATCACAGTCTGGAGCGACAAGCCACCACTCAGTGACATGCAATGGCACAGTAGCTGTGACTCATGCTATGTTGCAGCACAAATGCGCTGCAACCGTGTCAAAGGTGTCATTCTCACTCTAGGGTGGGACACTTAAATGCTACCACTGTATCAGTTTTACTGGATATAACCATTTTCCTTCCTTCCTTAAGCTTCCTTCTCTCCACTATCTGTGTCTGCTGTGGCATTTAAAAACCTTGACTGAATCCTGTGTTCTCTTTGTGTTCTGAAGCCTTTGTACTGTGGCCTACATACTGATTCTTGAGATTTAAAGTCCCCCAAAAGAATGCTGCAAAGGTCCCAGAGGGAAATGTGACACTGTTTACAAGACTGCTCCAGATATTTTATTGAACAACTATTATCTCAATCAGGGTTGAAGATAAAATAAATTTCAGTGCAGTATGCCATAGAAATTATGAGGCCAACTATTGCATACTGTTTTAATGTGAACATCTGCTTTTTAAAAAAGAGAGAAAAAAAACAGTTATTTATCTGATCTTGGGGCAGTCGAGTCTAGTTTTCTGAACATGAGGAAGTTGTTGCCAAAGTTTGCAACACACATGCTACGAAATGAAGACACACAGCTCGCAGCTACATGATTGACAATAAGACTGACTTGTACCAGTTGTTTTTAGGATAAGTCTTGTAATTGAACATCTGCAAGTACATAAATCTAGATGTAAAGAAATAACTTGTGTCACAAATCAGTCATTATACACTATTGATGAACTTGCTTTAGCACATTTGGGTTCTCGTCTTTGTAGTTTTGTCATAGAGCTGTTCGTGTTTGCAAATAATTTAATCATTTTAGAAGAGAGATAAAAAAAAAAAACATTGGTTCCATTTTAGGTTGGACATCCACACAGAGCTTTCTAGCTCGAGGTGCAGACCGTAGTATTTCATTATTTCATCTTTCTTCTCCTTACATGTTTATAATGAAACTGTCAGTAGTTTTCTTTGAAATTAGTCTTAACTATATCTCCATCTCTTCATTGTCTTGGTAAACTGAGGCTGAGACAAACCGGGACTTTGATGTCTCTGCCTGCGAGGCTCCGCAATTGTAATGAAACTGTATTGCATTGTCTCAGTACCAAATTTGGCACGATGGAACACAATACCAATTCTAACCGAGGCTGGCCTGCTTCCGCTGGTTTCAAAGCTGCTGGGGTCTCATTTATAAAACTGTGCGTAGGATCCTTACTGAAAGTGTACTACGCCCAAAAGCCCAAAATGGCGTACGGCAAAATTCTTTTTATAAAACCGTGCGTACGCACATCTGTAAGCAATGTTCCCTTTATAAATCACAGATTACCCACAAGTGTGCGTACGTGAATCAGCCTCTTATCCTGCCCTGTACACTCCCATTTTAAACCATAAATAGTCAATCCAAAGCACCTTGTGAATGCTGATCAGTATGTTAATGACCCTGGCAGTTCTTTTGTTACGCTGAATCATGAAGACTGACGGGAAATAGTGATGGTCAAATGAAGCTTTGCGAATCACTGTCTTTATCTCTTTATCTCAGAAAATAAAGACAGTGGTTCGCGAAGCTTCATTTGACCATCACTAGCGGGAAAAAGCAAAAAACTTCTCAGACGCTGGTGAACTGCTAAAAATTGAATTATAATTTTGGCCTGTTCTCGCACAGTGTAGGGAAACCTGATCTATAGACTACATATATTAATAATACCGTCCAAAACGACAGGCATTACGGCACTCGGGGACAGCTTCGATTTACCAGACCTATATGATAAGATTTAACAGAACTATATATTATATCCAAACAAGCCTTAGTGATAAAGTTGAAGATTATAATATTTATAAAAAACTCTTAGCTGTCTGTCATTTCCCTCTGGAAACAGCCGGTTTCCCCCAGAGTGGCGAGGACCTGTATTTGGACCGGGATGGCACGGTTCTGGCACGTTGCCTTCTCTACTGGACCCACTTCAGTACATAGATCCAAGAGCGCAGCTTTAGCGAATTTAAATCGGCATATTAGCCAGTCATCGTCATGGTCCCTGAAGTCTCTTTCTCTCCTGATTCTTCCATTGGGGGTTAGTCCTCCTGCAGTGCCAGCAGTGCCATCATGCAGCGTTACGCACGGGGGTCGCCGCAGTATTTATATGTTTACAACAATTTGTGATTGTTAACACCTTGCCAAAATCACAGCATCAACTGGTGGTATCCCCCCCCACCCCCGAGATACAATTTGATGATATAAGCACAGTTTTAAAGACAGATATTTAGTTATTTACACTGTGTTCTGCAGTTATCTAATGCTAGGGTATTTGACGCTATCCTGTATTCCATGCAGTCGGGCCATCTCATCCTCTGGCGCTCTGTATTCTGTGACGGTGAGACAGCACCGATAAAATATTAAGAACAAATTTTTATTTAAGATTTGAGTTGGATTTTACAAGGTGTTTATGGAACAATTATTACTCAAGTACAAGCGCAGATAACACTGCTGGATTTAATCTTCATGATAATGTGCATAATATGGAGTGAAAAAATTTACGTGAGGCATCAATACTTGAAAATATTATGAGTAATTGTTATTCCCACATTTACTTTCTGCAGTCTGACTTCAGTTCACCACCTCCCCATCTGCGTCATCAATTCCCATTGTCTCCAAAATGTGCATACGCATGGGTCAAAGTTTGCTTGGAGGACGGCACATTCTCCCTTCATGTTTGTTTTTTATAAATAACAAGGCACTCCCTCACAGAGCCAAACAGCTTTCAGGTTCATTAATTATTTAGCACCTGTTGCCTTCAGGGAACTCCTGAGAAATTAGGATGATGAATGCAATCAGGAGACATAAAATATATATTTTTAAATCAATATTTTCCCTAGTACTTTTAATCTCTCTTGATGTGGAGTTGGAAGGGAAAGATTGATTAAAATGCTGTGACAACATCAGAATGTTGTGCAGAACTCCATATCGGCACAAAAAATGCACAATCACAAAAAGCACTTTGGTAGTTAAGGGAGGCCTTTGAAAGGATTACAAAAGGCACTCTGTTAATAGTGGGTAAATACCCATGTGATGTTGAAATGTTTCCTCCATTCTCACATACCGTCTGTGCTGAGTCCTTTTATTATGAAAAAGCATGAATGTTTTAAGACTGCTAACTAGTTCAACATGCAGCCAAACAAGAACATTGTTTTTGTCTCTCATTGAAATTTAATTAGAGGACTAAAGGATGTGTTTTAATGGACTATATGGATGATATTGAAACAGTAAATAACCTTTTAGAGTGCAGTTTACAATAGGGGAATTTTTTCATATTGTGTTAACTACACAATAAAAGAGAGGATCTGAAATGGCATCACTGAGAAAGTAACATGAGGGTTGTGAGTCTGCGTAGCATATCACACCCTTTGTAGTCTTGGGAAGAAAGCAAGAATGATAGCATAATGTGTGACATGTGAGCCTCAAACCCCAACAGTGTAACAGGGTGCAGTCAAAAGTAAAGTGTTATCATTGACAAATAATTATTTTAACTTCACAATGGTTCAATGCAGCAAGATGCCGAAATAGTTTGGACCGACATGTACATACAATAAACTGTTTTGATGAAAACTTTTATGACATAATATCTGCTGTCTATCAGTTTTTAGTATGTGAGGCCCTGTTGGACATCCTGGAGGGGGAAGCACAACATACAACATAATTTACCATTTAATCAGTAAGACAGCAAAAAAAAGTGATATTCACAAAAATAGATGGCAATTGCAAGTGGGAGGGATAGAATGACGTGCGGCGGAAAGTGTGATTTAGCTGAATTATGACAGTGTATTTGGTTGCCAGAAGAAATGAAAATATGCCAGTGTAGCAGTATGTTTGGTTTAGGTGTGTTGTTTTTGATTCTCTGTATGTAGCTGTTGCCACAGCCAGAAGACAAATTTTCTTTCAAAAGAAGCTGGAGGCAGCAAAAAAGAACACTGCTGGCTAAACAATTTTTGAAAATGGCGTATTTGTTCAGGACACCCCCGTCTGTTGCTAGCAATGATGACGCAGTGATAAGTAATGATTCTCTCTGACCAATCAGTAGTCTGCAGGTTTTCACGTCACCTTTTGGTATTGCCTCAGCTCGCTTGGAACCTCGATGGCGGTGATACTAAAAAAAGTACCTTTTAGCTAGTACCAGGTACTTTTTTTCATAATGGAAAAACTAAAAAGGCGAGTAGAGGCGAATCAAGCAGGTACCATGTAATGGAAAAACGCCTTAAGACTTTTACCAAGGAAATAGTACTACTTAAGGGGACGGGTGTTTTTTTTTCTTTTTTTCTAATCTTAATTAGTCGTTTTGGTGTCACCTTTTGTCGGCTAAACTTAACTGTAATGGCCGCTTAAACGACTGGGGCCTCACAGTGCTCTGTAGTCGGCTAACAGTAAACTTTTTTGGGCTAAATTTAACTGTAAAAACCACTAAACTTAACTGTAATGTGACTGGTAGTCACGTGACTGCCGGCGCTCGCCGTAATTTCGTAGGATATCATACGAATTTTTGTGCATACGTTTTTGTGTATCATACAAACCCATTCATGAGAATTTGTTGCACTGATACTTCTGGGTGAAATAAACAACACTGTATTAATTCTCCAACCATGACATGTTCGTTTATGGACCCCAAATCACCAGAGGTAACTCAAACAAAGGCAGGAGAGTATTAACTAGCAGCCCACATGAGTGCCAGTTGTCAGTGCAGCTTGCACCGATATGAAAGGCTTAACCCTTGTGTTGTCCTTCGGGTCCCAGTGACCCAAAGGACAACACAAGGATTATGTACTTCCGTTTACTTTGTTGAGAATTGCTCTCTAAACAAGGGTTAATACAGCACCTTAGTTCTTGTTTGTACAGCATTTTGGTCAGCTTAAACTGTGTTTAAATGTGTTCTAGAAATAAACTTTACTTACTTAACAAGAAACAGGGTTTAGAGAGCAATTCTCAACAAAGTAAAGGGAGGTACATAATCCTTGTGTTGTCCTTCGGGTCACTGGGACCCAAAGGACCACACAAGGGTTAATATACTGGTATTCACATCAAAATGACCAGAGACCAATGTAATGACACAAAAGAAAGAGCTAGAGAGTGAGTATGTTTGTATGTGTACAGGCACATATAGCCATGTGTGAGCCCATCGGTAATTCAGCAGTTCTCAGCAGGTTGTCTTCAGGTCTTTGGCAGCGTTTCATAGCGAGTGTTCTGCTGACCTTGCCATACTCAAGATTTTATACCAGCGTTGTCTCACCCCAGCTCTTCTTCTTTTTCACCTCGTCATATCACCCTTACTCCACCCAAATCCCTTCCCACGACAGTGCTATTCTTCTCTTTGTTAAGAAGTGCCAAAATTATCAAGCAGATCCAGATAAAAGGCGCCAGCATCTCTATATTCCACATAAATAACGTGTGACAAGTCTTTGATTTAAACAGACAGGATAATGAATGGAGTGTGAAGACTACAGCCAATAGTAAGCCTGGATGCAATCATTATGAGTCTCCATGTAAAAAACTTGTATGGTTGTTTGACTTTTCCTGTCATCCTCATTTCTGCTGGCTCATACCTTGCAGAGTAAACTGCAAAAAAATGCTAGAGATCTCATTATTTCAAAAACATTGCTGTCAAAATAGCAGAGATGCAGTGAATGGCAGATTGAGGTTTTTCCTGCACTTGTTATTTTTCCCTTCACTTCAAACACAATTACATTACATTCTTACCAAATATGATAGACATAATACTAAAAAATATGAAAGTTCAAGGTCCAATATGTAATATATTTACTGTAATAAATCCAAAAATGACCACGATGCATCATCAGATATTAAGGAAACAGGTTAAGTTGAAATACTATCTTTTCTGACAAAAATGCTAATGCCAGTATTTTCTCCTTTTGAAATTTCCGTTCCATGACAGAATTTCTGTTTGTGTTTTGGCCTGTGGTTGTTATCAATTGCCCAGTTTGACAGCCAGTCTGGGTTGCCAGATATAATGTTACCTGTAAAAATGTAAACCCAGCACGCTACAGCTGTAATGTTAGGACAGCAATGAAAGCAGCAAACAAACAAACAGGATCAACGGAGATAGATTCTTCCCAACCTAAAAAAAACGGCGACTTAACAAACCACGGGTAAAAATCAGCGATGAATTTGAAAGACGGAGACAGCTTAGAGCCCAAAATGACGAAGAGTTGGCTAATTTCCTCCTGAACAATTAAGCATTAGCTTCAGGGTAATTTATCATGGCTACAAGGGATAGGCATTTTATGTCATTTCAACATTTGTGTACTCACATTGCTATAGCTAGAATACCAGAGTTGGTTACTCGCAAAAACATTTGAGACACATTCAATCTGGAATCTTTCTCCTTATGAGGTCATAAGGAGCAAGGTTACCTCCCCTTTCTCTGCTTTGCCTGCCCAGAGAATGTGGCCCACCCATGAGAGAGAGACATCATGGCTTTCAAACGAGTAAAGTGGCAGTTGGTCAAGACCGTGAGTTTGCAGTGTGTTTAGCAATTGTTGCCGTAATTCTAAGCCAATAAAGTGTGTTCAGTTGGGTGGAGAGGACGGCAAGGTAGTACTATTTTTAGCGGTTCCTACTGTAGCTAATTATAAGCCGAGGAAATGTGCCTGTCCGTCGGATGGAGAGGACGGCGAGGTTGTTGTATTTTTAATGGTTCCTACTGTAATTCTAAGACGAGGAAGTGTGCCTGTCCGTCGGGTGGAGAGGCAGCTAGGTTGTTGTGTTTTTAGCGGTTCCTACCGTAATTCTAAGCCAAAAAAGTGTGTATGTCAGTTGGGTACAGAGCTCTGCGTGAACACAGGCTTTTATGACAATATAGCCAGCATCTAACGTTAGCTACTCCGCTGTGCTGCGAAGTATGTCTGGCTATGTGAGACAAGCATCTAGCAATTTGTACTGCAGTAACTATTTTAAACACTAGCTGTCAGTATTACATATTGCACCTTCAATAATTTGAATGTTAAGTATTTAGAAAACAGCACACAAACCAATAGCTGCATCATTGGTAGATTTTCCCCAACGAAAGGTAAACATTCCACAGTGAGCATAACTAGTGTTGACATTGAAATTGACAGTGGGAAGTTTTGAATCCCGCTGCACAGAGGCATATTTCTAGTGTTTCAAGTGCTTCAGGTTGACAGTAGTAGAAGCCACCCAGTGCTGCTGCTAGTCATCCTATGGGGAAAACAACTGGCAAAGCAATTCAATTGAAATGACAACAAGTGCATTTTGTGTTGTTTGTAAAATGCCTGACAGTCTGGGTACATGTGTACACTGAATGTGTACAAAATATCCATGAGACTCGCCTCTTTCATGAAGTGGATTGATGACATAATTTCAATCGGGGTGGGCAATATGGATAAGATTATTTTTAAGATATGTAATTTCATATCATCTTTTTTTTGCTAATCCAGTGAATTAAATACCTGACAAATCTAGGTATATCATTGCATTGATACAACATTGCAATTAAGCATTCCTGCTCATTCGTCTGTAACGCTGTGAGCAATGGTTTAATGTAGGGATGCACCAAAACCATATTTTTGGGGTTTGGCTGAATACCGAATCCACTGGTTAGGATTCTGCCGAATCGGAAACTGAATACCGAATCCTACTCCCATCCTCAGTCCATTAACACAGTAGGCCCACTGTTTGTTTGGTGTAGGGCTAGCAAAGCTGGTAATGGTCGTCTGGTTAACACAAGTTTTTAGCTATGACTGTCCTTCCTTTGCCGTACCTGAAGTTGCTGCATTTTGGCTGCTGTCTGTAGATTCCTTCATGCACAACTCGTATTCTTTCAGATGTTTCATACGCAAATCTTTTAACAGCGGCGATGTTGTGTATTGTTTAGGGTCCTTGCCATCACGAGACAAATCGGCATTGCAACTTGAACATGTAGCTCGACTTGAATCGCCTTCTTTTGACTGAACACTTTTTCTGCTCACGAGTTCCATTTTCACTTTGTCACATCCTACTGCATTGAACGGTCCACCTACGTAAACACCTTCCCGTAATCAACGGCGGCGTCATTACGTTGACCAGCGTAGCGCGCGTAGTGCAAACGTAAGGTCCGGTTCGGTGGAAAAACCTTCTAAGGTTCGTCAGAAACTGAACCCCGTCAATAAGCCCAATATTTGGCCGAATCCGAATCCTGGATTCAGTGCATCCCTGGTTGCATGCAACTATTAAATGTATTGCACGCTTTACCAACGTTGCAGCAAAATATATACCGATAGACGAATCTCAATTTTCTTATCATATCACCGAACCCTAATTCCAGTTGAAGGAAGTTTTCATTCACCTATTTCTAGTAAAAAATATTTTTGATATAGAAATCACAAATCAGAAGAATAACTGGGGTGTGGATTGTGCTACTCAATACTAAGAATACATATTTATAGTAAAGTTGGAGCTACAGTATGTTTCATATACCAGCCTGTTCAGAAGTATTGAATCATAGTTTGTTTTTTAATGCCTTTTATGGAGTGCTGCAAAATTTTAACCCATAATATAGCCAAATCTAAATTTGCTAGCTTATGTGATATAGTACTGTGTTAATAATGTTCTCTGTCCCTTTTAAGATACAGAGAAGCATGGATGGGATTTATATAAAGTCTAGGATTGACATCTATGTTTTAGGCTTTTATCCAGTGTGAGGTAGAGTACAATGAGTGGATCACTCAAGCTTCCTGCATGCTGACATTCCAAATTACTGATGTGTCTGTCTTGTGGAATAACATAAGTCATTCATATTGTGTGTTCTAACAGAAGTCTTCTCTTTTTGTGTTTCAGACTGAATCTGTGTAGGCACCTATCCACTCTCCTGGTAGGAAGCAGACATGTTCTTTGCCTCTGTTCCAGTATGGTTAGTTAATAATTTGTGTCTCTATTAGCATGAATACATTTGTTCCTCAGGGAAAAACAGCAGGGCTTCACGCATGGCTTGTTATAGATTTTGGTAACCACGTGTTGGCTATGAATATTCTTAGTGCTATGAAAAGACACACGTCAAGTATTGCCTGACATTACCAGTGTTGGTCATCTTACTTTAAAAAAGTAATTAGTTCCAGTTACAAATTATTTCTCCCAAAAAGTAATTGAGTTAGTAACTCAGTTACCACATTGTAAAAGTAATTAGTTACTCAGCAAAGTAACTGTGATGTTATTTTTTATGTTCTCTAACGCTATTACATTCTATAACATCTTTAACGTAAATGAAAGAAAACTTGAGCGTTGCTTGTTTTAACAGAGTGGCTCCATCTCCTTCGCTGGAGCTCACGCTAGCTGCATTTGGGCTTGGGGTTGGGTTAGCAGCAGCAACAAGTGTCGTGTTAGCATGTGTTGATGTGAGGGGCTTCGTAAGATTTTAGTTGCTTGATGCAGACGTGGATAAAGTCTTTTTTCCTGGGCATAGCGTGCATGTTACATAAACATTCTTGCATTTAATTTCAATGAGCGAGAAGTAGTGCCGGTACTTCCAGTTCCAGAACGCTACCTTTGAATTTCCCTGGCTCGTTGCCATTGTCGCTGTCTTGTGTTTAGTGGTAGTCAGTGTAGTCAGAGCGTGCAGTGAGACAGCGTGAGCAGGGCATCCGCCCACCCAGTCAATCATCATTGCTTTTGCAACGGTGTCATCACCCCCCCCGCCCTGCTTTCTCCAGGCAGCTGATGTGTAGCCAAAGCCTGACACCTCGCGCTTCATTCAACCAAATTGTAGTAACGCGCCACTTTATATTCTCAGTAACGATAACGGTGTTGCAACAATGGGAAAAGTAATTAATTAGATTACTCCGTTACTGAAAAAATAACGCCGTTAGTAACGCCATTATACTTAAACGCTGTTACTCCCAACACTGGACATTACCTGCTTAAAAGAAAAGCTATTCTGAAAAATTATGTATTGAAATGAATGTGTAAATCAAGATGATAGTCAAAGATGATAACCTGACTCTTTGTACCTTCAACTTCTTGTTTATGAATACGTAATTTGTAAAGAAGAAAGGCACTTTTGACACTGTGGGAACTGTGAAATGATTGAAAGAGCTTTTGGCATCCTTGCAGTATGTCAGATTCCCTCTTAAAGATGGTAGTTATATACAAACTCAGCTGCGGGTGTATTGATAGTGGTTGAATCCGTGGGTGGCTTTTTTAAAATAGGCCAGCAGAACACACTGTTCTTTTCACATACAGCTTCTTTGAATCTGTCAACCAGTAGAGCAGATACATATTCTAAAAAGCAGATGTCTTTGTCAAATCAGTATTATAAAAAATAACCAATGAATGTTAGAATTGAGTCTCTGATGGGCTACTGTACCCTCCTCTTGAAGGTTTTCAATCTTTACAACAAATGTTTGTAGGATTATTGTTGCATACTAGTAAGTTTACCTCTAAGGTAAGGTTGCCTGAGTTAAATATTTACTTTAATATTTACAGTGTTGCACACACACCAATGCAAAAACAAAAAATTAAATGATCTCAAAATGGAGGCTCAAACAATTGCAGCCCTGGGGCTAAACATGGGTAAACAAGGGTTAGTCAGGGTGATTGCAGCCCAGGGGCACAAAACCAGAATCATTAAAGCAGTTATTTTGTACCAATCCCTGTCATTGTGCTTAACATGATAAGAGCAGCTTACAGCTCCATGCCAAATACTGTGCCCATTCAGCAGTCCCAAATTGTACTGGCGAGGTTAGAGGGGAGGACATGGCACAGTGGAACGGAAAGCAATGAAGCATGATGTGGCTAATTATTGCAGTATCTCTTGTAAATGATCTTTTTTTTTCATTTTTTTATAATTTAAGTGGTAACTACATTGATACTGTTTTTATTAACGATATAAGCAGGTTGTTTTATTTTAATTTCCAAAACAACTAATCAAACTCGAGGTGGAATTCTAGCCTGAGGTTTATGGGGATCTAGTAAAAACCTGATAGCTCTGGGGAGGGTGACGAAAGTAGTAGCCTGCAGTTACTGGTATTGTGATGACAGTAAAAATGATCTATACCAACTGTAGCTTTTTTAGACAGCTTGTGAGTCTTGAAGACATATGAAATGCTGAGTGTGGAAAACAGAACGGAGGTGCAAACAGTAATTTATCTTTCGCCTTTAAAAACATAAAACACATTTGAAATATTTGTGCTGTTGCTATATATTGGACATGGTCAGGTTATATTGGTGAAAGGCAAAATGAGAGAGTATAAGTGGGTTTGATCTTGTTCAGTTAAAGACTTTTCATGAAATTCAGCCCACAATACATCAAATAATCTTAAGAGTGAAAGATCAACAATGTGGCAAATGATACAAAAGCTAAAATATATTTTTCTTCCATCATCAAGAGAGACTTTTTGTCAAGTATCCCTTCAAGTAATTATTCATCCTGTGACAGTATCCTGTTTTTGTTTTTTTTACTGGGGATGTGACGTCGCATTTATTAAGTAAGAGAACTAATAAATGCAAAATAAAGAAAACTTTGCTGTACAGGCTCATGCCATTAATCTACCAGTAGCTCAATAAAGTGTCGCTTGATAACATAAATAAATAACTTGGTTCTTTGAATTTTATTTTTGTACTGACCTCAGGTTCATTTTCACAGATACTGACTAACGCATAGTTCAGTTTATGTTCAGATAGTCACTTTAGGGCTAAAGTTCAAGTTCATATTTGTCCTTGTATCGATGTATGGTTTGCAAAAATGGGAACTGCTGGGTCTGTGAGACAAGAGAAGCAAAGTGTATGCGCGGTGTGCACACTCTACATTATGGCCAAGCATGCGCCCTTAAAATAGCATCTGAATAACGCGCCACTGACTTTAGACTAGGTTTTTCCTGGTACTTGGCGGAATTCTTTTCTGAAACTGCAAAAATAGCACTAGGGGACGTTTGCGCTGGGACACGCCTCCTCTTTTTGCTGAACCGCCCCCGGGAGCGCAAGTTCATTCCCTAATTTATCGACGTGAGTCTGTGGAGGGAAAAGTCCGCTGTGCGTCGGGTGCAAAATAGGAATGATACATGCGTCGGTGTACAAAGTCAATTGCGCTGGGTGCAAGATAGGGCCCATTGTGCCAAAATATGAACAATGAATAACGTCTCTGTCAACAGGCTACCGACCGTTCCCTTGAAACCATCCAGCAAATAGACGGTACCGTAGAGTGCCGTTACCTGAAACCGGTGATTTAACGTCACTGCTCATTTTACACACAGTTTAACAACAAAACAAAATGCCTATTAACATTACTATCTTCGTTTTTCATGTTGGTTTTGAGCGGTATGCACCCCCACTAACCTGGAAAACGGTTTTAAAACAGTAACGCTAATACAGTGTGTCGGAGGAATACAGCATTCTCCTGCAACGGGAGGCAGAGGGACCACAGCATTTGCTAACGTTAGCTTCTTATGTCATATGTGGTCTAATAAACAGTAAATTCATCATATTCAGTGTCCACAATGCTATTTTCCAATAAACTGTAGCTGTCATATTTCACTGGACCCACATGAGTGCGGATTTCATGTTGCGGCTTTTGTCGCTGTTTGTAACTTTGCCTAATATTGAGTGACAAGTAGCACTCGCCCGGTTGTTTATTTGGTAGTGATGACGTCCTGTCACTGTTCCAGTTGCTGCACTAAAGGGGAGAGAGAGCGGATGACAGTTTGCTTGAGTTCAGTAGAGCAGATGGCTCTGCAGAGTCGTGTAATTACGACTCTATGACTTTTCATAAACAGCCGAAGGAGCGGCGGTGCGCTGTGTACATAGCGGAAACCCTGTTGTGCGTCTGCCCTTTTTCTGATACCATGGCGGCAGAAATCACCATAGAGGAAACACTGGAAACCCTTTGGCATTTGAGGATAATATTTAAAAGATGTCTGTTACTAAGGTAAATTTACTTGCCAAGATACTAATGCCTCTAGAATTTCCTGTAGCTTACAACTCTCTATTTAGTTGACCGTGTGAGAGAGAGTACCTCTTACTTTTTGTTCCACACCTTTTTGATATAATAACCATCTACCAACCATTTTAGACTGGATAATGTGGTTTACACTAACACCTGTACAGGTGATATCATTTGCCTGAGGATAGAGTTTATTGAGTGTGTTTGTGAGGGTCAAAAAGTGTCATGAGTCAAGAGTCGCAAACACCAACCTAATTATTCTGGGAGGTCGCGACTCGAAAATGTTAAGAACCACTGCTCTACATAACACTTAACATGATTCCGCAAATTGATACAGCAACAGATAAACATTTTTTACCCTGGTTCCAGACCTTTTTATCACTGCCCACATCACAGATTTGTCCAGTGATTCGGTTGGTCTGAGGTTGTGACCATTGACAGCCATTTCTGCCAGGTAAAGTAACCACTGACCAATCAGTGCTTTGTAGGTGGGATTGAAGGTGCTTTCAGACAGTGAGTGCTTGCGACTGTGGCTGCTGCTGGAAACACTGGTGTCCTTTGTTTTGAATTGGCAGCAGCAGGGTGCAGTGCCGCTGCCGGTTACCTCAGATCCTGCCAGCCTGTGCACCACAGGCAGCTGCCACCTACCAACTGTGATCTCATCACGCAGCTAAATAGAGCACGTTGTAGCTCAAAATAGAGGAAATGGTTAGCAATATGACACGATTAAAAAAGCAAGATTTGCTAACTAGTAGGCCTAATAAACGTTGTTTATCGTCCCAGATTGCATACTCAGACGGTGAAGCTGACATTTTTCCAATAACATTGATCTGTTTGTTGATCTGCTGATAGGAGGTGTATAATTCAGGAATTTCAGATACATTAAAATCAGCTCCTGTATTAATCCCTCGCAGGTGTTTCTGTGGTTAATGTTGAACCACCATAAACTCTGAATGCATCGACAATTAGCTGTGCATATTCACGATAGCGGCAGCTGCCTTCTTTCTCCTGGTTGCCGCCGCCTCTGCCGACCTCAGGTGCACTGCTGCAGCCATTATATCTGCTTTCTAATAAACGCACCAATGCCTTAAAAATAGTCTTTAAAAAGCATTTAAAGAGTTTTCTTTTAAACAGTGTAAGGGGGCTTTCACACCTGCCTTTAGTTCGGTTGAATCACACTAGAGTTCGTTTTCCCCCTTGGTGCGGTTCGTTTGGGCAGGTGAGAAAGCAACAATTGGACTCAGATGCACACCAAAAGCGGACCAAACCGAGCGTACCAAGACCTGCTTAATGAAGCGGTCTCTGTACGCTTTTAATTGTACTCTGGAGCGGTTTGTTTGTGGTGAGAACATGATCCGACCTCGAACCGCACCATCTACTATATGTGTACTCCGCAAGTCTGACTAATGTCTCCTGTCGTCAGGTGTGCTTTGCAGTCTGCGATGCTGCAGAAAATACAAACTGTAGCAGATTGTAGTGTTTCTCTCAAGCTCGCCGTCACTCGCATTTCCGTGGTCAAACCACAAAGTTGGAGACAGACACCGGCACAGCTGAGCGAAGTCTCTGTGACAATATCTGATTATTATAAAAGAAATTAGCTGGTTTGACCATGGAGATGCGAGAAATATTGACTAGTCCAGAACACAGGACCTTCTTCCAGTATTTACTTTCTTGCTCCCGCCCCAGACACATCTGACCAATAGGCGGAGTGAACGTTCTTGCGTGATTTGTAATGACGCCTTTTGGTACGCATGGATTTTTCGAGGTGTGAAACAGAAACCAAACCAAGGGGAAATCGCTCCAAGTTTACAAACTCATCAACTGATTCAGACCAAAGCAAACGAAATATAGGTGTAAAAACGCCCTTAGTGTTTCTTACCCAAAAAATGACCAGATCAACTGTTGAAACACGTCTTTATCAAACAGAGGTGTGATGTTAAATGCGGTGTGTTTGCTTAGGTGGGTTTGTTTGGGTCTTTGTAGTGTTTATGCTTGAATAAACCTTGAATTTATATGAACCTGACTTCAAAGCTGAGAGCCAGAAGCCCTGGAGTTAAGAGGTACTTTTCTTAATTGTTAATCCTGTTTTATGGATTCGCCATGCTGAACACCTGCATTATAGTGTTTGAGAAACAAATAGAATAATACACTAAGGTCAAACACGTCTTACAAATTTGTAGTTGCTGTTGGTATTGAAGCACTTGGTTGAAACGATACAATAAAATGATGCAGAATATACTGCATGTCAAACTGCATTTTGCATTGATGAAAAACAAATCATAAACAACACATCGAGATGCTGTGACTAACTGGAAATAATTAATAAGAAACTACATAAAAGGAAACCTCCGTTGTCTGCTAATGTATTAATCTGTTTTGCTGCTTTGATTGATGTAGCACAGTTGAACCAGCATTCAACAAGCAATATTTAAGATATTAACATTGAATCAACTTGTTGACACTTTTGGCCCATTGCTTTGGCTTTCGGGGTTAGTATGAGCACTGTCACTGCATTTACCATCTAGACCCCATACCTTGCTTGGCCTGTCCCTGTCTAGTCTTACATTTCCTACAGCATTTTACTTAGGTGTCCTTGTTGTTTCATGATGCATGTTGCAACTTGTTTTTCTGTCTCTGGATTGGCACACACGCCTTTGTGCACTCAATGAAGACCGATATCTACATTTTTCTTTGATATCGTTTTAATGAAGCCCTGGGCACAAGCAGAAAGGCAGCAGCAAGATACAGAAAGGACTGCCTGATGTTGTAATCCTTCCTAAGAAAACCAGTGTTTTATCAAAGTGCATTTACCATATCTGCACTGTGGTGAAGACAATACATGAAAGGTCTTCACAGAAACCTTCAAAGTTTAGTTTTCATCAAACAATCAAATTGCTACATTTGCAAAATGCACATTCCCACAGACACAAAAAAAATAAGACTACAAACATTTGATGTTATCATGTTTTAATACATCTAAAAACCTTGGAGCCTACTTTGGAGCCCAACAATGATAACATATCTGTTTGATGCCACCTACATACCTGCTCATGCAAAGTTGCCAGTTGTGTTAGTCTCTCTCTCAGCACATCATCATCACTTTCCAACCTCAGTCTCACCAGGGGCACAGCGGCAGCTGTAGAGCATAAGTTGCCACATCAGAGGCTCTTCCGGAGAACTGGCAGTCAGCAGCATCATGCCATGGGGTGAGAACGTGGCAGAGCATGAAAGGATGCATTAGACGGGATGCAGATCAACAGACAACCTGAATAGGGTTAGACTTTACATTAACCACCTAGCTGTGAGCAGCAGCTAAAGACGATTGATTGACTAGAAATGTAGAATTGTGAGATAGTGAGAGGGGCCAGAGGCCAGAAAATGAATGTCAAGCTCAGAAATATCCTTGTTACTGTATTCACCTTTTAAGAAGTAGTTGAGTGGCCTTTACGTTTAGCTGTGAAAGTCTGCCTTTTGATTTCCTGTTGGGTTAATCTGTTTATCAGTTTTTTTGTACGTCATTACCAGCCACCTGATAAGTGTTTGCCAAAATGGATTCAACAAATGAAAGTGTAGTTTGTTGAGAGCAAGTTGGAGCCATTGACAGTTGTTTTCAGCAGTAACTTAGGAGTGAAATGTGCAAGAGAAGTGATTATCGATCCCATCGATCTGACACGGCAAAATTTACGTCTCACGCTTGCTGCTGTTTTCTCTCAGATGTTAGAGCTGCTGGCGCTGCAGTGTCTCTGTGCCAGTGACAGAATGTAGCAGAACCCTTCTTGCCTGTTGGGTTAGACGTCAATGTGCAGATAGCAACGTATACATTTGAGCTTAAGTGATAAGGGAGGGGAGCCACATTGTGACAACATTGAGACAACATAATCAATCATTGCAGAGAGTTGCAGCTGACACAGAGATGATGTATTCTTTGTGGGAACTTTTGAAATCACCCACTGAGACGCATTCAACTGTATTTCTGTTATCCATCATCTAGAAAAATATAAAATCTATTCATCAGATTGTGGCAGACTAGCCCAATCTTTGCATCCTATTGTTTTCATACTGCAATTTTAGTTAGAATTGGAAATTGATAGATTGTAGGCCATTTGTCATGAGTAATCTGTGATACTTTCATCACTGACTAGTTCAGCTATCTCCAAGTCCCCCCTCTGTCTTTCTAATGCCAGTTGATTTGTATTCCCTGTACATTGTCGTTTTGTGTTGCTAATGCAATACAGTAAGGAAGGTTTGACAGCCAGGATCGAATGGCTGACATTTGATTGACAGTGCAATGTTTGAGCAGAGAGACAGGGAAATTATCTGAATATTCAACATAAGGTTTAATACTTCTCCCCATGTACTGCTGAATATCTTCAGTTGTGGACAGGCAAGGGGAAAATAACAACAATCAACAATGATTGTATCAACAATCAAGTATCAAAAACTGAGGAGGACACGCTGTTGCATGTTGTCCTCCTCTCCTACTGTTTTTCAATGCCTAACAAATCTATCTCTTTCTCTCCCTGACCCTGTCTTTCTGCTTGAGCAGCACTGGTTGAAGTCTGAAAATATTGTTAACAAATTAATAACATAACTAATAACACAGGTCGGACTGTTCAGCTCTGTTTCAGACTGATACCTCTGGTTCAGGCTGGTCCTCATCCTCAACACGTGCCTTTTTCAGTCGCGGAAAATACTTTTCAATACTCATCTGGATTGAAGCAGCAAACATTCAGTGTGAGAGTAAAAAAATGACATAACATTATTAATAATAAGTTTATTTGATTCACAGCAGCTGCATATAGTGTTTTGACCTCGACAACCCAACTGCATTTTACCGCAAACTTGCAACTAGGGATGCACCGATCCAACTTTTTCAGTCCCGACCCAATACGGATCCAATACCGTTAATAATAATAATAAGAAACTGTATACCTTTTCCACCTTATACCTTCCTTCCATCATGTGGAAGAGACTAAAGGCACCAGACTTTCCTAACTAAACATTACTTTCCTAACTAAGACAAAATAACATAGATGTAGCCTAATGTATTGAATTTTTATTTATTTGTTATTTAAAAAACAATTGTGCATTCAAATCGAAAATATAATTTAATCAAACTTCTTAAAATAAATTTAAATAAATAACAATAATGGGCCTTTATATAGGTTTATAATGGCTTATTCTACTGTCAGGAGTACATAGAATATCTCAAAAACATTTTAATGTCATCATGTTTACTAAAAGCTTTGATTACTAAAGGGTTTGGCTCCACAACATTATACAATAACTTTATATGAAGGAGAATCCATGAAACAGTTACAGAAGCTAAACTATTTTTTTTTCTGCAAACTGCAAAGTTGTAAAATAAACTCTGTTGGGGACCAAGAGTCTGGTTAAACCTAATTTTAACCAAAAGGCCTCAGATTAAACTGACCTCTGGATACAGGACACACATGTGCTCAGAGACAAAGGAATCTTGGCCTACATGTAAACCCCAAAGCCGGGTTAATTCACACCTCTATGTGAAAGTGCCAGCCAGAAGGGAAACGCCTCACAACTGGCAGGAAGTCAAAGGACTACAAGATTGTAGTCTTCACCCTATCAAGAGTTTTGAGTCTTCCTATTGGTTCAGCGGGACCATAAACACAGTCTTCACTTGCAACTCACGTTGCTGACAGGAGGCGCGCAAGCGTTTGTGCTCAACTTCCATTTTCTGGAGAAAGTGGATTTTAATTTCGGAGGATCCTATGAAAAACGCACCAGTGTTTTTCATAACTGCAGTGAGAAGGAAACAACGTTTTTCTTCTCAAAGTCAACCAAACTTTCCCCCTTTGCTGCCGTTTTGGAGGGAGTTTATCCGTGGCTGCTGACGAGCGCTAGGGAACCCGTTCTGTTTCATTTCTGTGGAAACCTATGGACAGGAACAAACGGACTGAACACACCGTAAAAAGGCTGACGTCTGGGCAGAGATAAGTAGTGTGTTTATTAATGAGCAAAGGGTTCGCTACCATTGTTGCCATTAATGTGATCTGATTTAATCATGTACTGGTCCATATGTGATTATTAATCTGTTCTGTGAATGTATAATCGATCAATTATACCGTTGGTTTATGTTGTGTTAAGTAGCTGGTTTAAAACCGTAAGCACTACCTGCTAAGTCATTCCTTTCATGGAGTTTAGTTACTGTCTGCGATAGAATCGCGAAAATCAGCTGTTAGCTACTGGAGTGGTTATAGTGACGTTTCCCTCAGCAAAACCAAAAGTCTCAGTCTGTCCTAACCACACGTTAGCCCAGACAGGAGTGGCTGAGGGGAACTGGGTCATTATCGATAATTAAGATCAAAGTGCCTCTTTTCTTTACTCTTCTTCTCTTTCTCCTCTTACTAACACACACACACACACACACACACACGACACAGGCTAGCCGCGTAGCTCCCGAGCTAACGCTGTAGGCTTGCTTCAAACGTGGAGTCGGCATCACCTTGTACAGAGCTAACACATGACCTAGCATACTAAGCTAAGCGTGCGCGTTGCCTAGCAACCCCCTCCGCTTCTTCAGCTCCTCCCCGTGCACGCAGCACCACTACTGCCCTCTTGAGGCTAAATAGTTTTGTGCAGCTCACAGGAGTAGCCAGTTTGGTTTTTGTGTTAGGCCTTTGTTACACCGCCCCTCGCCCCTCACACACACACACACACACACACACACACACACACACACACACACACACACACACACACACACACACACACACACACACACACACACACACACACACACAGACGTGTCCATGACACATGCTGCTTTGTTTTGGCTTTGTTTTGGCTTTGTTTTGGTTGTGATATGGTAAAAGATATATAAGTTCATTATTGAAGGATTATTGATTAGCTACTGATAATTGTGACGTTAATAAATCTTATTATACTTAATTAGCAGTTGCTTGTGATTATTTGTGTACTTGTTGTAATAATCGCTGGTTGATCAGGTCCGTGCTTGGATTCACCCCTTCCTTTATTTCCTTTTTAAAGGATTACCACAGAAGGTGGTGCCCCCGTTTTGATTGTTTGTCGATTTGATACAGTTATTAATAACCATATTCATAACTTTATTAATATCGATAAAACATCTTTGATAATTTGCCAATGATCAAATCTGTACCCTACGAGAATCCTACACTCAAATCGAATGAATACACATACAAACAACTTTAACATTGTTTCCCTTTCAAAACAAAATAGTTGTAAGCTAGTTGTATAAACACTACCTTGGCCACAAGTAAGTAGTAAGTAGATTGTTGTAGTGTGGTTGTAGTGGGGGACTGAATGGAGCTCCGCTGTCAGCCAGCCTCCTTCGCTGTATGAATAATGTTAGTAGGTTGGCAGACGTATTTCAGCGAGGCAAGACATCTTAAATCCAGTGTTTTAATCATTGCTCTGAACCCGTCTTTCTCAATGGTCTGTAGTGGGACCGGAGGTCGATTGCGTTCATAATGTTGCTCCGCTGCATGCTTGAAGTGACTAGACTTTCACCTTAGCACTGTAACGTTAGCACAGTAACGTTAGCACGGCCGAGTAACGTTAAGGTGTAGACACATTTAGCCGACGGCCGACCGTTGACCAGAGGTGTCAAGTAACGAAGTACAAATACTTCGTTACCTTACTTAAGTAGAAATTTTGGGTATCTATACTTTACTGGAGTAATTATTTTACAGCATACTTTTTACTTCTACTCCTTACATTTTCACGCAATTATCTGTACTTTCTACTCCTTACATTTTAAATAAATATCGCCTTACTCACATTTCAGTTCGGCTTGTTTTCAGGCTGTCATTGGCTTCAAAAACAAAAACAAACAAAAAACTATCCAGATCGCTCCATCCGGAGAGAGTGAGTATGTGACTGTGAGTTGGATGAGAAGTATAAACATATACCATTTCGACACCCTATTGGTTGTATGGCGATCAATCGCACCCGCACAGACCGGTGCTAATACGGCACGGTGCCTTAACGACCGTTATCTACCGGACCGAATAGCAACGCGGATGTTGCCTTATTTAGGTGCCCTTAAATGAGCTGCGCTTCTCTGTTGCTCCGAAACGGTCGATAGGGAACTAAACATACGCCGCGACGGACGTTAGTTAACACTACAGTTGGCAGCAGGTAACGTTAGCCGAGCGTTAGCTAGCAGCAGTCGTTAACGTAAGCGTTAGCTAGCAGGTAACGTTAGCCTAGCGTTAGCTAGCAGCTGGAGTGAACACGGTTAAAATGCTGAGAGCTAAACGGTGTAAAAGTGTGTCTGTATTTCACTGGAGAGGATTCTAACACCTGACTGTAGCTGCCCTTGTCTGAAAAAACACAGAAGAGATGTGTCACCTTTTTCAGCCCTTCTGAGTTTGCAGGTATGATTTTAATATAACCTTAGCTATTATAGTCATTATGGCCTTTAGAAAAATGTTTTTGTGGAAGTGGGGTTTTGTCCCCACGTTTTGGGGTTAAGCTTTTGTCCTTAATGGCATTACATCAGGGGTCTTCAATGTTTTTTAAGCCAAGGACCCCTTAACTTAAAGTGAGATGTAGCAGGGACCCCCTACTACATATTGTATGAAATTAAGTTGCATATTAAACTGGGCCTACAATAACTGTTAGGGCAACCTGAAGCCTTCTTACATACCCTTTTTTCATAAGCTATTAAAATATTAATTGTTGGCATGATTTTATAAATCATATTTGAATGTTACATATGTGGCACAGTAAATCTAGGATTAACTGTATCTGTGGGCTGATATCTTAGTGACTACCTAACCTATAGGCCAGTAAGCCTATCATCAGTGGGAATTTATATTTGCTAATAATATATTGGAATTATGTTAAGGCATTTTCATTTTTTTTTCTTTTTAAAGAAAATTTCCAATAATTTGGAGGCCCCGCTGCAATGACTCTGAGGACCTCCTGTTGAAGATCTCTGCCTTACATTACTTTTACTTTTATACTTTAAGTAGTTTTGAAACCAGTACTTTTACACTTTTACTTAAGTAAAAAGCTTGAGTTGATACTTCAACTTCTACAAAAGTATTTTCAAACCCTAGTATCTATACTTCTACTTGAGTAATGAATGTGAATACTTTTGACACCTCTGCCGTTGACAGAAAACCCCATCGATATGATCAGCCGCGTCCCCGAGGTCCGAAAAACTGCCACAGAACAGACCAAAAATACGAGAGGAGACGAGAATTTTTGTCAATATTGGGGCTGATATCTGATCCTAATATCAGATCGGTGCACCCCTACTTTCGTCTAGTTAACTTTCTAAAGCAGGTGCAATCGCTTGTTTGCTAAGAGTCGGGTCAGGACGCCAACATTAACATACTGACAACATTGTTTTCAGAATATAAAATATTTTTTATAGGACTTTTTAATTTGTGATTGTGTAAAGGTGTTCACGAGATACCAACCTTTCGTGAACAGCCGTCTTCTCTCATTTTCATAGAGACAGACACTGTGCACAGGGGGAGGGGCTGTTTGTGTATCTGTTTGTGTATCTGTTTGTGTATCTGTTTGTGTATCTGTTTGTGTATCTGTTTGTGTATCTGTTTGTGTATCTGTTTGTGTATCTGTGTGTGTATCTGTGTGTGTGTGAGAGAGATGCGTGAGCGACAGAGAGACGTAGGAGAGCAGGGTAGGGAAATGCAGCTGAACGAATACTCTGCGTGTTTTAAATAGCGTAAAAAAATATATATATATTATAACGAAACGCAATTTGTGGCGGCCGGTGTTGATTGTATGGCGCACCGCCACAAATTAGTCTATTCACCGACGTGAATACAGTCCCTCACGCACAATTGGCTCAACCAGCAAATAACTCAAAGCTTAGAACTTGTCTTAATGGTGAGAAAGCTACCTGTTAAAACACTGTAGTCGATGTTAGCACGAAATTTGATGAATATCGATTAAAATGGAAACTTAGAAGATTTCTGATTGTTGTTAACATTAATTGCAACTAAAAGAAACATTCACTTAATTTAGAAAGACCAGTTCACCTGTCTTTCTTATTCCCTGAAGCTACCTTTGGCCCAACTTCTTGTCCAGTTTGATGTTTTAACAAGAGAGAAAGCAGTTCACTCAACTGCATTGAGCAGCAACACCTTAAATAAGATGTAAGGGCATCTCAGTCAGCCGTCTAACTTCTCAGTCTCTAAAGTCATTGTTCTGTGTCTTATTTTTCAGAGTATTGATGTATTTAAGTGTGCTTTCCAAGTGCCTGAAGGGAGTGGATCCTATATAGATTTTTTTCCAATTTACCACATTATTTTATGTCTCTAACTGAAACTAAAACCAAACCAAACCTGACTGATACTGATTTTCTTGTTTACTTTTCTGTACATTCCCAGTCCAAATGGGAAGTTTAACCATCTGTATCTTTAGGCACCAGTTTTGATCTCTTTCATACAAACAGGTCTTACAAAACTGCGGAGGAGGAGAATCATTCCACACAAGAAAGGTGACTAATGATACAGGGTAGTCTTAAAGAAGATGTGTGGACACAAAACTTGGCTTTGTCCTATAAAAAAAAGGAAAGGAACAAGAATACCGGTTACCAGCAGAGAGATGGTTCAAGTTTATGAAGAGAAAAAAATCAATACCCTACAGTTGCTCTGTAACATGGCCATGCAGGGCAGTGAATTGGATAGAGAGTGTAAATGGATAGGTGTAGAGAGTCACTGGAACTAGGAACAAATTGTGTGATGCTGGCCCTTCTTAAAAGCTGCTTGTCCCTTCCTCCTCAAATTAGCAGTATTTCATCTTCAGACATCTACTGGTGTTTCTATTGAATATTACTGCAAGAGAATATCTTTGCTTATTCTAAAGACCTCTGAAAAGTAGAAACAGGATTAAGGTCACCTATTCACATCAGGTCATATTTATATGAGCTATTATAAAATCATAGACTACACTGTGTGCAGCAGTGCAGTAATGTGACAGTGCTCACCTACACGGTTTTCTAGCCATTGTTAGAATTTCATTTGTTGATAGGCCACACACATTGACCGATTTCATAAAGAAATGTAAATGGTTATGTGGCAATTTCTAAATCAATTGCAAACTTAGTATGCGTTTGTAGATAATTACCAATCATTCTGTAACAAAATAGAAGTTTTGCTGGTGCTGCCTTAGTAACATGTTGCAGTAGCTAACTTTGTAAACACACACTTGTTGCTACCACTATAGTAACACCAAACAGTGTTGGGCAAGTTACTTCCAAAATGAAGTACATCATAGATTACTAGTTACTGTCATTTGAGAGTAATTAGTTATATTACAATATTACTGTCTCTGAATTGTAATGCTTTACACTACTTTTGCGTTACTTTTGAGTTACTTTCACCAAAATAACTGCAGAAGTATGACTTGGCAGGTACCTTATACATTTTAACCATGGGATCAACATAGATAGATAGATAGATAGATAGATAGATAGATAGATAGATAGATAGATAGATAGATGGACTTTATTAATCCCAAATTGGGAAATTACTCTGTTACAAGCAAGTTACAAGATACCAAGGATATACACACATACTACCTAGCACACATACATAAAATACAAGACATATACTAGAAACAATAAGATAAAAAAAAGATAAAATAAAAATATACTTAGAGGGATGAAAAAAATTATCATGTACATACAAGTGTAGAATAGAATGTACAACCTACATACATATAACACAATAAAATATGTATAGTATTAAATATGAAGTAAGCAGTGTGCAAGTAGCATACTACTGCAATATTGTAATGTGTGTGGTAATGAGATAGTTATCTCACAGACAGTTGTGAATTGTTGTACAGTTTTATGGAATGTGTCAGGAATTGGTTTTTTTTGTAGCGGTCCTTGTGACATTGAAGCTGTCTGAGCCTCTTAGAGAAGGTGCTCCTCTGGAGGACCAGTGTGGGGTGGAGAGGGTGGTCTGGGTTATCCATGATGGATAACAGTTTGTTCAGTGACATCTCCACCACAGCTTCAAATGTTTCCTGTTTGCAGCCAATAACGGAGTCAGCCTTCCTGATCAGTTTGTCCAGTCTGTTTGTGCCACTGGCTCCGATGCTGCTGCCCAAGCAGGTGGTGGAGGAGAACAGCGCTGGCCACAGCACACTGGTAGAACATCTCCAACATTCTGCTGCACACGTTGAAGGATCTCAGCTTCCTCAGGAAATAGAGTCTGCTCATCCCCTTCTTATAAACAGCAGTGCTGTTGATTTTCCAGATGCTGACAGACTGTTGATTTATTTTGAATAGTTGGCAAAGTGAATAAAGTTCCTCACACACAATTTGCTCAACCAGCAAATAACTCAAAGCTTAGAACTTGTCTTAATGGTGAGAAAGCTACCTGTTAAAACACTGTAGTCGATGTTAGCACGGAATTTGATGAATATCGATTAAAATGGAAACTTAGAAGATTTCTGATTGTTGTTAACACTAATTGCAACTAAAAGAAACATTCACTTCATTTAGAAAGACCAGTTCACCTGTCTTTCTTATTCCCTGAAGCTACCTTTTGGCCCAACATCTTGTCCAGTTTGATGTTTTAACAAGAGAGAAAGCAGTTCACTCAGTGAAATCAACTGCATTGAGCAGCAACACCTTAAATAAGATGTAAGGGCATCTCAGTCAGCCGTCTAACTTCTCAGTCTCTAAAGCCATTGTTCTGTGTCTTATTTCTCAGAGTACTGATGTATTTAAGTGTGCTTTCCAAGTGCCTGAATGGAGTGGATCCTATATAGATTGTTTTCAAGGTGTTGGGACACAGCCAACTGGCAGAACTCAACAGTAGACCAGTGGTCACAAAAAGTGCTGAAGTGAAAGATTTTGGGAGGAGAGTAAGGATATTGTTGTTTGAATCATATTGTTCTTCAAAAAACAAACAAACCAACATAGAATGGAAGCAGATTGGTTTTTACTTAGATTTACTGAAGAAACATGCAAAAAACACAGTACAATTTACCACATTGTTATATGTCTCTTAACTGAAGCTAAAACCAAACCAAACCTGACTGATACTGATTTTCTTGTTAACTTTTCTGTACATTCCCAGTCCAAATGGGAAGTTTAACCATCTGTATCTTTAGGCACCAGTTTTGATCTCTTTCATACAAACAGGTCTTACAAAACTGCGGAGGAGGAGAATCATTATACACAAGAAAGGTGACTAATGATACAGGGTAGTCTTAAAGAAGATGTGTGGACACAAAACTTGGCTTTGTCCTAACAGATGAAAGCACTATTTGTAATAGAAGTTAAAAAAAAAGACCAGCAGAAAGATGGTTCACTATAAAGGCAGGTTTAAAAATGGAGAGGAAAAAAATCAATACCCTACTATTGCTCTGTAACATGGCCATGCAGGGCAGTGAATTGGTTAGAGAGTGTAAATGGATAGGTGAGAGTCACTGGAACTAGGAACAAATTGTGTGATGCTGGCCCTTCTTAAAAGCTGCTTCTCCTTTCCTCCTCAAATTAGCAGTATTTCATCTTCAGACATTTACTGGTGTTTCTATTGAATATTACTGCAAGATGGCCTCCATTTCATTGAAAACTGTATGAAAAAAAGTATGCTTGTCTTTGAGAGGCTGATATATATCTATTGAAACTAATGAAATAACGGCTCTGATCACAACCCTACCGCCTATTAAGCAAAGAAGCACATTTGAATTAGGCACAATGTTGAGGCATGAGGTATGAATGCCTTTATTTACTGTATGTTGTGTACACAAATACAGTCATATAATTAGGCTTTCCAAAATGAAGTCAGATTAATTTGGCAACCACAATGCCTAATCCTTCGATGGAGTGTAAAAATGTCTTTATTTAGATCCCATTAATTTTTTTTTCTCTTTTTAGTTAATTCATTATTTTTTAGAAGTAATTTAACAGAGGCACAGATGTTGGGTTGGGTTACAATGGAGCAAATATGCTACCACCTGGTCAGTCACTCCTGCTGGATTGAATTCAAAACAACTACATTCATAACATGCAGAGACAATCTGGCAGAGGCACAATCTTTGGACAACATAATGGTCTTACCCAACTGAATAAGGACTGGCAGTGATTACAGAAGAGACTAGAAAAGAAGTGCTCGGATAGAGAAGCTGGGAGAGTGCTCCGGAGAGTGTAGGCAGCTTGACTGCAGTAATTAGTCAGTGAAGCTCTTAGCGGTTAAGGGGCAGCTGACCACTGGCTTTGCTTGCTTAAAAGAGTGGCAGAGGTTCTTCCCTCTCTCAAATATGACTGTGATTAACATCAGCAATTACCTGCAGAAATTGCACCCTCTTTCTTCTTTTGGACAAAGGGAAATGGATTGCCTGTGAGGTGAAGATAGCCTCTATCACATGGGCTTTCTACTTTAAAGTTTGCTCAGTCCACTGTCTGAAAGTCCATACATTAAAGTATCACAGATAACATACCTAAAATGTATCATAGTGTGTTTGCAAGTTTATGTTATTTTCACTGTTCTAAATCCTCTTACATGCTGTTCTTAATTAATTCAGCCAAGGAATGGTTACTTAGAAAGCACTGACACAACTGGGGCTTTATTTGGTGCTTTTATGAAACAGTTTTTATACAGAACAGTAAGGCAGATGTAAACAGAGGCAAACCAATCAGGCCAACGAAACAGGCCAAGAGTGTCAGAAAAGATACTTAGTAACTAAGACAACTTTTCCATTTGAATATAAGAACCATGCATGAAGAAACGTCTCTTTTTTTTTTACAGTACACATTGAATCCATGCACATACATTACCCAACGTTTGTGAAGCTCTAAACATTAGCTCTCTGATCTCTACATTCATGTCCACTGTCATTTATGGTTGAGCTAATGAGCTAACCCCTAAACACCTTATGAATGTGTTGATGTTTACTTCCACAGAATTGGGAAATGTCGGGGAAAGGTAGTAATATGCACATTAATGAGCATGTCACACGGACAGCAACTAATTACAATGATGCTGTGCTCTGGGGCCTCATTTCATGATAGTGTCAGCAGTAACAGCCTCCAGGCCCTATGAGTTCAGTCTGAATTACCATAGAAGTCCCACTGACAGTTCCTCTTCTCTGAAAGCATACATGTCTGTCATAGATTGGAGGCAGAAAAGATTTACATTTGTTGTTTTTTCCTTTAACTTTGTACAGGGTGGAGTTACGAGCGCATGTTCCTTTGAGGTGAGACAGAAGGGCTTTTATCGGCTCTTGTGTGGGCTAACCCGAGATTCTTGAGACCTAGCCAGTGTGTTGGAAGATCTATTAGTAATGGCATTGTTACCCAGGGTTTTGCTGTTCCTTTAGTGGTCTACATGAGAATATATTTGCTTATTCTGAAGACCTCTGAAAAGGAGAAACAGGATTAAGGTCACCTACTCACAACAAGTCATATTTATATGAGTTATTATAAATCAGACTACACTGTGTGCAGCAATGCAGTAATGTGACACTGCTCACCTACACGGTTTTCTAGCCATTGTTGGAATTAAATGATAGGCCACACACATTGACCGATTTCATAAAGAAATGTAAATGGTTATGTGGCAATTTATAAATCAATTGCAAACTTAGTATGCGTTTGTAGATAATTACCAATCATTCTGTAACAAAATAGAAGTTTTGCTGGTGCTGCCTTAGTAACATGTTGCAGTAGCTAACTTTCTAAACACACACTTGTTGCTACCACTAGTAACACCAAACAGTGTTGGGCAAGTTACTTCCAAAATGAAGTACATTATAGATTACTAATTACTGTCATTTGAGAGTAATTAGTTATATTACAATATTACTGTCTCTGAATTGTAATGCTTTACACTACTTTTGCATTACTTTTGAGTTACTTTCACCAAAATAACCACAGAAGTATGACTTGGTAGGTACCATGTACATTTTAACCATGGGATCAACAAAGATGGATGGATAGATGGATATCTGGATATCATATGGAGATTGTAACGGGTATAATATTACCGGAATTTTATTAGTAATGCATTATATTATTGTGTTACAGCAAAAAGGAATAAATTACTCTTGTAACGCATTACTCCCAACACTGATAACAAATAATTAACTTTAAATTAACAATTTAACAGGTTTAGGGTAAAATGTACTGTGCTGTTTGAAAAACATAAAAGTGCTGCAACCTTAGTGGATAACTTGCAATTGGAATGCATTGTTTATTTTAATAAATGGTGGAGACATGATTTGTATGTGTGCCTTCGGGAATGACAGGCAGGCAGACATTGACAGACGTGTAGTTATTGAGGGTGGTAAAAAATGCTTGAAAACGAACGAAGTGAAAAGGAACTGCTATGGCAAATTTTAGGGTAGGTGTAAAAAGAATTTAAGATATATGTGTCATAAATGAATCTTGGGGTACAGATACACTGAAGCCAACTTTGGCCTTATCGAAGCCGTTTCAATCAATGTCGCTGTATCTTAAATATTAAGATTGGTTTGGATCACTGAATCGTCACACCACTATTACAAGTTGCCTAAAGCAATCCAGACTATCATTTTTCACAGTTCGTATAAACGTTGACAAGTAAATTATTAAAGGACCACTGTGTAGGATTTAGTCACATCTAGCGGAGAGGTTGCAGATTGAAACCAGTTGAATACCCCTTCCCTTCCATGTTTATTGTAAAACCTATGGTGGCCATCAGGTACCTGGCCCTCTCTAGAACCAGTGTTTGGTTTTTCTGTTTTGGAGTTTTTCTGTTTTATGTTGGCAGAGCAAGATGCCCTGCCAACATGCTAAATAAATCGCTAGCAAGTGAAAAGTTCATCTGACAGTGTAGCGGTTGTGTAATCTTGTGCGTTGTGTATATCGATGAAACATGTACTCTTTTTCTCTTTGGTTCCAACCAGCCGTTTATTACCTGATGAGTAACACAGGATAGCAGTTACAGTAGTTCTCCACAGTTCAGCCAATCTAGGGCTTCACAATATTTTGTTTCATCGTCTACACCTCGATGTGCGCATGAGTGAGTCATATCGCAGGACGTTGCGATGTTGACACTAAAACTCTTTAGCTGCTTGATAGAAACGTAAACTTTCACCGTTCTCCTTTTATTTGATTGTTACCGGCCGACCCTTCCTCTTTAAAACAGGTAGCCGTGTGGGCAACGTGTTTATGTGAAGTAACGTTAGTCCGTCCGGGTTTGTTAAGTGAGGCTCTCCGTGTGTAAAAAAAAATACGGTAAGCGGCAGCTAACAGTGATGCACATGCTTTTTCATGGGTAGTGAAAGACAAACTAAATCTCTTGATTAATGCAATGTTATCTCAACATCTCACAACCATTTTTTACCGCAGAAAGCTGCTACCAGCCAGGCCAAAGCTAATAAAGTTAGCCTGAAGAAACAAGGCATCCATATGACATCCATATGAGCAGAGGAACATCGATATTGCAAACATTCAATCATGGATTTGATTATTTCATTAGGTCTTTTGATGTCTGATCTTTCTTGACAAAACATAACTCGCATAAATGATTGTTTGTTAAAATGGACAATAGTCTCATCTTAAATGTAAACTTATGTCACATAGCAATGAAGGTGGTTTTGGTGATTATCTCTTTATTACTTAAATAGGAGATATGTATGGTCAGTAGTAGCGTTTACATTTGACTAACTAGTTTACTGGTACTGGCTGTTAGTTCTACATCTGGGTTGATTGCATTTTAATTTGGAGTGTTGTGTCAGCTCCTCCATTTGTATTGTGTGTATATATTTTCAATGTTGCACTTACTAACCTATTTAGGCATTAAGGTACCACCCAGAATTATTTTGGCAAATGCCATGTTCAATGAAGTTAATACTTGAATAAAACATTGTATAAAGAGGAGGAATCAGTTGGTTTCCTTCCTATTATCATGAGAACTGGAGCAAAGCACCATTGGCTTTTAGTCATGCTTACTATTGATTTTGAGGGCCATAATTTACTTTTGTCCCAAAGCAAGCTTTTCACCCCATTACGCTCTGCTCATGGCTCTTTGGCCAGAGCCAGTATTGGTCTCCATCATCATTAACACCTGCCTGCTCATTAAATTGAGCAGCCAGATAAAGGGACAGAGATTACATATTCCATCATTGCTCTTTACATCACCCTGTCTAATGATTTGTGTAAAGGTATAATGGTTAGCGTGGCAAAAGGCCAAACGGTACCATATTGTCACAAGTTAGGGCACTCAAACAAGTGTCAATATGTTGGATTGTTTTGTACCTTCAACTTTGACACCCATTGCAAAGCAGAGACCCTTACTAGTAAATGAGGCCTAAAGTCATGTATTCACTTTATTCTTAAAAACGATCTAGCTGAAGTTATACAGGATGAGGCACTGGCCTTTGAAACATAAAAGTACCTTGTTCAACTCATTTTGATACCCTTTGATACATAACATGACTATTTTAAATAATGGAAAAACACTATTTTCAATATTATGAGCGTTGTCCTTTTTAATATTGCAATCAATGCATTAGATGTATTATATACAAGGAAACTAGAGCAATGTACAGTAAAAAAACTACAAAAAAATCCTATACCCATATTGGATTCTTTCTCTGGCAAGTGTCTGATGGATTTAAAGGTAGCTAAGGCTTTGAGCAGTTGTGGTCTCAATCAATACATTGTTGTCTGTGAAGCATCGCTGCCAAAATGGCAACCGATGAAGAGTAAAGCACTGACACATCAGGAAATAAATTAGGGTCCTCATCTAGACCATTGTATCTTGAGAAAATCAGTGAGAAAAGGTCATGTTTAAGAGATTACCATTTCTCACAGGCAAATCCCCTGCTAAATAAGTGCAATAAAAGTGGAATCACAATATTTGTGTTTTAAAAAATACAAAAGAAGAGGTAAAACATGATTGGGGAAAAAATAAATATGAATATTTTTTAAAGAGTACATACACACAGAGCAGGGAAGGGGTACTGTTGAACTGCATAGAATAATTCAACAGCAAGGTTAGAAAACTGTAAACATTGTTCGGTCTGCAGTCTCAACAAGCTGTATAGGTTTGAGCACTCTTTTGCAGGAGAGTGTGTGGACACAGGATGTTTCTTTTGTGCGCACTGACATTGAAGTTTGAGTGAATGTGAGTAATTTTAAATGTAGCACTAATTATCTAGCCAGCTGCAAATGAGTCGTCTTAGTCAATACCAAACATTGACTTGACAAACAAACACCTTTATAATTACAGACTTTACCGATTAAAGGGACTTGTAGATCAGATGTGTTAAAAGTCTATTTCTTCTTGACTGAAGAATTTATATGTAATGGTTGCAAAAAAAGAAAAGAAAAAAAAAGGCAGAATACCACGACCTGCCTGCAGTTAGCAGTTGTCAGTCAATGATTTAAAAGGTATCTTGACTTTTGGTGCAGTGAAGATTCAATTCCTTATTGATCCTCAACGTGTCAAGTTCTTGTCAAGGAGGCCTACACCATTTCCTGATGCAATGCTTTGGCAGAGTAAAGATTATGTCTGAGCAAAACAGACCGATGAGGAAAAAAAGAAAGAGAGAGGGAGACTGGAGTTACTAACTTGTGTGGGTAATGAAAGGGGACATTACTAATTTACCAAAAAAAGTAAACCAACAGCATTGATTGTATTGATTGATTGTATGGTTGTAGAAGTAGTGTTGTAGAAGTTATTTTGTTATTTTACTACTGCAAAGTTCACATACAGTATATTGACTTAAAAGCTGAAACGGTGATACAGTAGGTTTCTATTCATTGTGGATGGGACCTGGCATTGCAGCCCGGGACTGCCAGCTGTGCTGTAGTTAAAGGTGTCCAGTGGCACTACAGGAAAAAGTTGAAATGGACTAAAATGTATGTAAATGTCCTCTGAAACAATGTGAGCAACAATCAGGTGAGAGCCATTCGAGTTTTAATCTCATAGAAACAGAAGCTAGGAGCTGTTTACTAAGCCGCTCGGCTAGTGGAGTGGAGACCACTTCCAACACAAATACAGGACCAAAATGGCAATCAGTCTTGCAATCTCGGGTGTCATTTTTGTATTCAAACTGTTTCAGCAATGTGTACCGCAAGGTAAAACAGGAAACAAACTGTGCAACAGGAAATGAACAGGAAAATGTTGGAAGTGGAAATGAACCTCCTCGTCTGTAATATGCTGTATATGTCAGAAAATAACTGTCCAGTCGGAGCAAAGTGTGTAAATTGCGTGCTCAGTGCAACGTGCCCACAGAGGTCCAGCTTCATGAGAGGCCAGGGACTGCCTACTGCTTTGTATCTGTATCTGTGAACGCAGCGTTAGGGAGGAGATTGGGGTGGATGTTTGGGGTATTCTTGGGTAATTGCATTAGGTGATCATCTCCTTAATCGTAACCAAGTGCTTTTAGTTGTCTTAGAGTTAACCATACCTTTACCCTAAAGGTGGAAAAGCAGAAGACACTTGTGTTTGTTGTGTTTAGAACATTCATATGTGTTGTTATGTAAAGCACTGAAAGACTGTTTTGTCAGTTGAAAGGTATAATACCTCTTATTTATTGAAAGATAAACAAGTGAAAGAGAGGAGTAAAGATGACAGGAGCATCACCATCAGATTGGGAGTGAGAATGAGTAGTGAGGACACACACAAAGGATTGATAGCCATTGCTGCGGATGTTTTTCCACATCATAACCCTTCATCTGATACAGTCCACATTTTAACTTCCTTCTTTTTTCATTATGCACCCAATCACCTTAGGTTCACCACACTCATGTGGCCCCCATCTCTCACCACACTGAGAGATTCAGACCACTACTCCACCTTTACTTTCCTCTCTGACTATTTTGTGCTTGACGCCAGCACAGTTGATTAGCTGACTGATGGTAGCTCTGCTCTTCCTCTCCAGGGTCATGCTCAGATCTGCACAAATATTTTAAAAACCATGGATGCATCTCTGAGTTTTCACCTCAAATGCCCCCCCGAAAATGGGGGCAAACATATTAAAAACCTGTGGCAAAATGGTTTGCACCAGTAAGAAATACTTTCACATGGAATCTGCAGGATTTCTGTTGGGAAACATGACACTCCCATACTCCCATTGTGCTTAGGGGCCTTCTATTCACACATGGAGCATTTTCTACCTCTTCGGCTCAACAGCTAATACTGCTTAAAGAAGTTTTAATAAAAATGTCTTTAACCAAGAAACATATTCAATATATTTTTCTTATAAGAATAACACACTGCAATGGGACCTCCCTCCTCTAATGTCCACTTATCCATTGCCTGACACCTGCGTACATACGCCAGCATGTGTTATTGGCAAGTAGCCTGTTGATGCTGTGTCGAGGAGACTCTGTAAATATAAACTGCCATCTACAATAACTGTTAATGTCAACCTACTAGTGGTAATTGCAAGTAGCATATGTTGGGGTGGCTGATGTCTTCCAACTGGCATCACAGATTTTTGTGATTTTGACTGTGTTAGCAGAAGTAGTGAAACACATGCAGCGATCTCGCCAGTGTCAGCACTCCAAGGCATTAAAAAAAAAAAAATATTAACAGTTCACACTCACCATCAACCACACTGACAAAAAAAGTGAGAAATGTCAGATGTAATCTGTGAAGGGTTGATTTCAAAAATCCTAGAAACAAATTTGGATGTTGGAATTCCAAAAAGTACATCACATGAAGAACAACATAAAGCATATAAATCCACCTTTCCAAAATAAACAAAGCAAAGTAGAAATCCAGCAAAACAGCAGTGTAAGCAAGGCAGAGAACAGAAGTATGAAAAGATTATCATGACTCTTGTATTATGATATTTGTTAAGCCCCGACTGTTTAAGGTCATTAGTAACTGTAATATCAGTGGTATCGAGTTGAATGGAAATGTTTTTTATCACTTTTTGGATGCAATTGCTGGAAGGCACTATGGGCTTTTTGTGTGTCAATAGGATAGCTGCACTTCCTATGACCTGGGGTTATGAAACAATCTTGATTTCTAAAACTTGCTGTTTGGCTGGCAAACGTTCTGTCAAAGGTTTCATTTAACCTGAAACCTTTCTTCCCTGAATCATACCTTAGCTTAGCATTTAACTGCTTCATCATGCTTCTGTGGACTCTGTGTGTTTGACCCACAAATGTGCCCAGCTTCTTTGTAACATTGAAGTCTCAAAAACATGCATCAATTTAGAGTTTGAGTCCAACAGCACAACTATGACAAAGATCTACAATGCAATGTTGCATTACCTATGTTCTATTAGTTCAATAGTATTTGTGTATCTTGCTGTAATTACAATCAAATTTGGTCTTAGTTTTAGTTTGTCTCAATATTTCAGCGACAGATTTCTGCATTGCAGAGATGGGAAGTAAAGTACAAATACTTCGTTACTGTACTCAAGTAGATTTTTCAGATATTTTTACTTTAATTTACTATTTATTTTTGTGGCGACTTTTTACTTTTACTCCTTACATTTTAACACGAATATCGGTACTTTCTACTCCTTACATTTTTATAAAATTGGCTCGTTACTTTAGTTTTGTACAAAAGGTCGTCTATCAGGAGTGATTGTGATTGCATGTCGGAAAATAGCGCGGACACGCGCCTTACACCGCGAGCGGGCCACACGGAGAAAAAAATAGACACAATCTGTCCGGAGGATAATCAGTTGAGATGGTGTGTGTGCGTCCTTGAGAACTGTAAGTCGTATAACTTTGTCAGTTAATGTAAGCCTGTTGTTGTATTGGTCTATAGTTCTTGCAAATTTAAAGTAAGTTAGCTAGTGATTTTGTTGTTTGTGTTCACCTGTTAGCTAGACTGCACGTTGCTTGATCTTAATAAAGCATCAAAAGAGAGAAGTTGTCTCCGTCCGTGTTTTAACAGACACACCTGGGGCGAAGTTGGAAACCAGAATGGTCAGCTTTAAATACAGTCCTAATCTAGTCCTCATTAACAAGTTTCAAATAATTTCACTGGAGTTACCGTTATTATTTTTCGCGTCATACCGAATTCAATCTAATTGATAATATACTTGACGCACCACTACAAGACGACTCAACAGATTCGGCATCATTAATTTTCGGCAAATCATTGCAGCAGGATGGTGGTAACGTTAGCACTAGTAGTATGGATGGCGACATGAGAGATCCCAGAGATTCAGCAGACAATTGCAGCAAGAGATAAAGGCTTTATCTGAGAGAGATGTTTAGGCATCAAGAATGACTCCTGGCGAATGTGCTGCGTAGCTCTTAAAGTATGGGGAACTTCTTAATTAATGTCTGTTTAGTAATTCATATTTAATCCTTTATTTTCTTTCCAGAAGCCATATTTGAGCACACACACATACATGTAGATTCCTTTAAATGTTAAGGGGAAGATTAAAAAAAGCAAAACTGGATCTGTGAATTCTAACAGAATCACAACTGAATTCATGTCATACTACTCAGTCAGAATCTTATTAACCTGGAGTCCCAGTCTCTGTCACAATAATCATATATGTGATGTTTTAGGCCTTGGCAGACATCCATTTAAAATGTAGGCAATGCCATATAAAGGAGCCTTTTTTCCATGTCCACTGAAGTTTCTCAGCTTGCCCTCTAGTAACATTTGTGTGGTCCAGGTAGCTTTGCATAAAAAATGGTTGTCATTCGCAAGGCTACTTTTACTTTTATACTTTAAGTAAATTTCCAAGCCTGTACTTTGTTACTTTTACTTGAGTAAAGAAGTGAAATCAGTACTTCTACTTTTACCAGAGTATTTAACACAAGTATCTGTACTTCTACTTGAGTACAAGAAGTGAGTACTTTTGCATCTCTGCTGTATTGTTACACTTGAATATAGCTGCTCAAATGTTTTACCCAACCGTGTTGAATAAGTTATCAAAGAAGAAAGGAAGGCTACATACTGCAAGTTTTTCTTACAGGGAGAGAGACTTGAATAGACTTGACATAGATTTCTTGTTGTTTTGTGCTGTCTGCTCGAATATTTTGTATTTTAGTCTATGCCATGGCTTAGTATTGTCAGTCTGTGTTGAATGGTTATTCTTGCCCCAGTTTCCTTTGGCACAAAAGCCTTTGACTAAAAACATGTTCACAATAGACAAATATTAATGAAATATTGTTATATGTCTATAAGGGAAATGTGTAGAAAATATGTTTACATCCTTGTAGTAAAACAAATAATCATTACAATATTACAATCTCCCCTTGACATCAAACAGTATAAACAAAATGTATAGGCCCAGTTAACCTACCAACTATTGTCTGAAAAAGGAGAAAAATAAGGACCACAAATAATACCCACAATGCATATAAGCGGGGCTGAGCTTCTCAAATTGCCAGGTGAACCCTCTCAGCTTGTTACCTTGCCTGATTCCGTGGCGTCTTTGCAATGATGCAGGGGCTTTTGCAAACTGCAAACACTTTAAGGTAGAGTCAAAACATTCACAGGGACCAAGCCACTTATTCACTGCTTGCTTTATTTCAGCTGAGCTGTCACACTTCTGCAAGGAAGACCATCAAGTCTTACAACTTCTGTTAATGCCATTTATGCAGTCAGGAACAAGGAAGAACAAAACATTTAAAGGAACAAGCCAACTTATTGGGACTTTAGCTTATTCACCATATCCCCCAGAGTTAGATAAGTCGATACATACCCTTCTCATCTCCGTGTCGTAACTCTGTCTGGCGCACCCACCGCTAGCCTAGCTTAGCACAGATCCTGGAGGTAACTCCTGCTCCCAATAAGTGACAAAATAATGCCAACATTTTCCTATTTACAGGTTATGATTTGTATAGACACAGGGTGTACAAATAACAAGGTCACATGACACACAGCCATCTTCTAACCATATACATACTGGGAACTATATTCTCAGAAGGCAAAGCACTGCTACTTGGGCGGAGTGATTAGCGCAACACCTGAAAAGCACCGATGTTACTTTCTGCTCCTCACCACGAGGCTTCTCGTGTGCTGTGAGCAAATCATTCCAGCCAAGTAGCAGAAGTGGCAGTGCTTCGAGATCTGAGGAGCAGTTAGCCATAGTCCTCATAAATCCACCGCAGTTTAAAATTCCAACACAAAGAAAGTGGAAGGAAGCGGTCATCAGTGAAAAAAGAATTTCCTGTGGCACCGGAGCAATCCTGGAAGGGGAACGTCAAGGATATACAGTAGACTAAGAGGAATGAAACAATGACACATAGATGACAGTATCAGTTGCATGATGCAGTTGTATTTCATTGCGTGACTCAAACTCTTCCTCTCATTTGTTGAGGCAAAAGTACAAATACTTAATTCATAGGCCAGAGTCATCTTGTCAAATGAAAGAAACATTCCGCAACTTTAATACAAGAATTGTGGGTTCCTGAGGGCACAGTGCTGTGCAAATGGCAGGGATTTGCATGAAACATATGAAGTATGATAATATTAGATATTTATAATTGTCCATGGGTCAAACAGATGGGCAGAGTTGAAGCAGACATTTGCTTTGAGATCAAGAATAACTCATAGCAGCACTGAGCACACAACTTTCTGTTACAGAGAAGCAGTTGCTTGTAGTAAAACACAATAACACACAGTGCTAAGGGACAAATCAGGGTGTCACTTAAAGACAGATTTATTTGAAAAATAACCTATTTCTAATTGTCCAGAAACCAGTATCCCATCTGCATCACTGTCACCCATGAAATTAAATTTTCACAAGACTGGCTCTGAGTTTATAGAAAATGCTTCAGGTACAAAAGAAAAAGAAAAAAAGATCTGATTTGATTTATTTTCACTGTGGTCAGTCATACATCGTTTTGGGAGAATGCAATCTTAGTGATATTTAATTTCACATTTAATGTGTATTTAAGTGCTGTGTTTGTCAACTTTCAGCTGTGTGGTCCACAAAGCTAGATGTGGTGTTGTGTTGCTAACCTCACCCTTAATGTGAAGAAAGGGGCGATGGAACACTGGATGAAAGTAATGAACTGCTATGCAAATTCAGAGGTAACAAGAATTGAGTCTTGTAGATTTTCTGCCCTTTTCTTTCAAGCGGAAACTCTATTCTCATTGCTAATGCAGCTGTCTATAAGCAGTTGATGCAAACTTTAACAGCAGTCCGTTGTTGCGACCACACTTTTTGAATGTTGATGTAGGTCTATATCAGATCTAAATATCTAATACTCTAAATAATGCCATGCCGTTTATCAGTTCTGAAGTCGGAGTGATTAAACCTTTACTCCATGAAAAGGAACTGTGAACCAACGCTCTTAATGCAACAAATAAAGATTTTAGCCATATAAACAAGGCAGATGACGCTTCACCCTTTACTGGAGAGTAAGACATCAACAACAAACTTAATCAAATTCAAAACCCATTTATTTGAGCAGCATTATTTCTTTCTCTCCAACAAATGGCTTGTTGGTTGACTGATGGTCTCACATAGATTTATAACAAAAACTATCTAACACAGGCTGACTTTCTAACAAGCCTGGGAACCTGACTAACATATCATGGCTTAGCAGAAATTGTCTTAGATTCCAGTTTGTTTTATGTCACCTTCTTGTGTGTTTGTATGTGTGTTCTCTTTGCAGTTTGCAGTGTGAGTTGAACAAGTTTAATTGACAGAAAGCAGGTATTCCTTCTTGCATCGCTGGCAATGTGAGGCAGGTGTGGAAAAGGCACAATGATGAGTGACAAAATAATACTACCCTCTCATCCTCCAACCTTTTTATTTATTTATTTGCTTTTATTTGGATGATGATATTCCATCTTTGTGTACTCAACATATTAGCCTAATTACTGACACTAAATTCAAAAAGAGTGAAATCATTAAATCTAGCATTTGCTGTTTTAAAGTAAGCGGAAACAATATCTTAGGACTAGGATATATAACAAGTGAAAAACACTAATACATGTTTCAGCAATATAGCCAGTTAAGTACCCATATTTTTGTGTCAGTGAAACTTCCATGGTGGATTAAAAGAGCAAAACCAAATTAAGTGCTTGTTTATTTATTTTCAATATTTAGCAATTCATACTAGTAATGGTAGTGGAGGTTTAGCCATGATGCTATAAGAAAATACTAAAGGGCACATACAGTTATGACTTAGTCCATTCTAACTGCTGCCTGAGCTGTACCCCATCATGTGATCATCTCACTCTCAACAAATGTGAATGTAGCCTACTGTAGCAAGGGGTGCAAATTCTAATATTGTAAACTCAAAATTAGGAATTTTTATTAAAGATGTATTATTTATGTTGGTGGCGTTGCCATCAGGTCTGAGAAATGCCATCAGTCGCTTCCTTGCTTCCTTCCAAATTTTCATTATAGTCAGAAAAAATGTCCTTTTATTATCTGGAACTTTCTATAGACAATTTAAAAACCGAGGCATGCCTACAGCTTGCTGCTTTCTTTGCGGGAATTTTATTTTTTTTGTGCCAGTTTTTCAGCAAAGTGGACTATGAGCTGCTCCATAGGCATCCCTGTGTAGTTGAATATGCCAAATATTTACTTGCCTTTCAGCCCACCACATTTGGAGAAAACTGTTTGTGTCTCTTTGGTTTTGGTAGGTGTTTAACATTCTTCACCAGCGACTCGCTTACTTCAGCTGGAATCAACTGTTTGTAGTTAGCTGGACAGCTCTCTAAACCCTCACATCTTCCCACAGTTAACCAACCACATGTGGACTGGCTCATGGAAATTGAGACATCCAGCACAATGCAGTGCTATATTTCCACAAGTCTTCTTTCTCTCAACCTGCTACCATGAAATCCTTTTTGATCATGTGCAATCCCTACTCAGTACCTGGCTGCTGACCATTTTCTCCACACAAATGTCCATTTGGCACAAAAAATGCAGCAGACATGATTCTGCTTAACATTTCCAAGCCGGACAAATTGGGCTAAGATACCAGCTGTTAAGCATGGGAAGGCTAATCAGTTTAGCAGAATGCTGAGGATTATGCAGTCAAAGAAGAGTTGTTCTCAACACAATATACTGCAGAGGACAACACATCTGCTGCTGGTTTTGTTATCTGAGCTATTTCCTCTTGTTCATTCTGGAAGCTCGTCTTAGCCTTGTTATTTGCTTGCTGCTGTTTACCACAGGCCTGTTGTGAAGGAAGTGTCCAATTAACTGTGGATTTGGTGGCATGTGCTATCACATCAGGGTTCCCAGAGTCTCTCGTCATCTGTGAGCTTGTGTGGCAGGGTGTGATGGCTTTAGGCCAGCAGTTTGAAATCACTTCCTGCAGCTAAATGTACTGCATAAAGCATTGCATGTCTGCATGCGATAAAAAGAAAGAGATGGAGAGAGTTTCAGATAGACTGAATGTTAAAGTGTCTGTGAGACAGTTTGTCTTCTGTATATACTGTGCTTATTAACATTACAAAATCATAAATTACAAAAAGAATAAAACACAATGCAAATAAGTTTTCCATTCCTTCCATTTCATGGTCATTATGTGACTGCATGTCATGTCACTTTGTTAAAACATAACAATGGAAGCATAAGGCATGCCTATAGTATTATGATTTAGGCTTGCTACTTTAAATTTAAAATCTCGTTTAACAAGTCTTTTGCAATAAATAATTCAGCAGACTTGCATGCTTTTACTCCAATTCATTGTTGCCTAGACTTGTTAGCCAATACCTGTCCGCCCATAACATTTACCAAAATATTCAGTCAAGGTGATAAAACGTATTGCACTTAAAGTTTTAAGGCTTCCCAATTGAGTTTAAAACAACACAAAACACAGCATTTTATTGGTGATTACAGATGGTTTGGAAGTAAGAGCACTTGTGTGCCATTCCAAATTCATTTAATCAATCATCGTAAATGTCTTACTTCAATCTATGTATAGTCAGACTGATTTGTTTGTGGGACGTCTTTGTACAAAGCAGTGGCAGTGGCAACAGCTTTATTTAGCTTAATAAGTATTTAGTTGCAAGCACTAATATGTGTTACTTTTTTTCTAGACAGCAGACTGTGAAATTGAAGTTAAAAGAACGATTAGTTCTTCCTCAGATTTTTAAGATCATAAGGACCGTAGCACTGTCTGACATGTTCCAATTCAGAACTTGGAGGACTTAAGAAGCCTCTCTGGCTTTTCTAATGGTAGAACAAGAAACACTTCTTGTATCTTCAGTTTAAAACAACAAATATCTGTTAAAGTTGTTGATGTTGATGGGAGTACTGTAGTTGTTCAATTAGGAGAACTGCTTCACTTCAACTTTCGACACTGTGTTCCATAACCCTTGTGCTCGGCTTGAGGGGGTGGGAGCAGGCTCCGTCTTTGGTCTTCTCTCTGCAAATTGTTCAAGACTGGCCTCATAAAACAAGGTCCCAAGGTTGAGACACTGTTGGAGACAGACTCAGACACCGTGTGCTACAAGCAATGATGCAATAAACCTTTGTTTAGGGAAGTACTCGCACAGCTACACTGTCGTGGTCACTGAGCTCTCAGCATGGGGCCAAAGACAAGTATTTTTCTGTTCCAGCCTTTTGTAATCTTTTCCAAGGGATGTTTTTTATTTGACATTTTCACTGCCTCTTGCACATCCTTCTGGCCAAATGTATAGTCCTTGATTCTTTTATATTTAAATGTTGATTCATTTATTATGTTTTTATTTATTTTTTTTATTGTTAATTAAGTCTGGCAGTTGAATTTGCCTTCATCTTCTCTTCTCCATCTGTTTATGTTTAAAATGCTGACACTTTCCTGACTTTGTGTTTGTTTCATCCTAACTGTGTGTGTATAGATCTGCTTGCAAAGATGTATCCCAGACTAAAACGTTTGCGTGATTTCTTTGTGACATTTGAAGGATCTTTTGAACTAATAACCTCCATGTTTTTATACTGTCTACGCTATTCACTTTTCCTGTTTGTGTAAAAAAGTAAGAGAGCTGAATTTGCTTTTTGTCTATTCTGTTTTATTCTCTTTGAAGAGAGACAGATGAAAAGGAAGATGGGGGAGGGTTAACACATTTTATAAAGCTACTCCAGGCAATATGGATAGGAGGCTGGAAGCGTCTCCACATGCACATGTAGCCAGAGATGGCAAAAGTACTCACTCCCCATACTCAAGTAGAAGTACTGATTTAACTTTTTTACTCAAGTAAAAGTAACAAAGTACATTCTTGGAAATTTACTTAAAGTATAAAAGTAAAGGTATCCTCGCCAAGAGTCATTCTTGATGCCTACTATCTCAAACAACTCTCTCAGATAAGGCCAAGGAAGATTGGGAATGTCTTGCTGCAGTGATTTGCCGCGAATGAATGCCGCCGAATCTGTTGAGTCGTCTTGTAGTGGTGCGTCAAGTGCAACGTATATTCCCATCCAATTAGATTGAATTTGGTATTGATGACGCGGAAAATAACGGTAACTCCACTGAAATTATTTGAAACTAAAGTAACGAGCCAATTTTGTAAAATGTAAGGAGTAGAAAGTACCGATATTCTTGTTAAAAATGTAAGGAATAAAAGTCAAAAGTCGGCACAAAAATAAATAGTAAAGTAAAAATATCTGAAAAATCTACTTGAGTACAGTAACAAAGTATTTGTACTAAATTACTTCCCATCTCTTCATGTAGCTGAGTTACACTTGTCTAATAGAGTGTCAAAATATGTAGCATGTCGTCATTTCTATCAACCACTCTACCAGTCAGTTGAAAATCTTATTTTACTCTGTTGGTTATGTCAATTCTTTGCATTAAAATGTAATTTACCATGAAGCAATAACGATATACTGTATGTCAAAATAATTTGAAACACCCAAGATAAAAATGTAAAGGTGTTATTGTCCCCATTGTTGAGATAGCAGATATGTTCAATTATGACCTAAAGACACAAAAGAAATCATAACATTGTACCAAGGCTCTTAGCAGTTCTCACCATAATATTAATAGCTCTATATTTTAGACATGGTAAAGGAAGATAACCATTTAATTCATTAAATCAAGAAAGCATTCTGTAATTCAAATTTGTCACCTAACTGCTTAATAAAAAAGCTGATATTTTAACGGGGAGCTGCATTAGTTTGTACAAAATACAAATTTGCCATACATCTGATTATAGTAAAGGAGTAACTCCTGTATTCACTAAAAATGCATCCACAACAGAATAACCAGTGCTAATGTGTGACTTTAAATTGTGAGTTCAGTCAATGCAGAAACATACTTGAACACAATATAATGACAAGCCTATTGTTGTTAATGCTCCTTTTTGTGCATGCAATTTAATTAAGCTTAGGATCAATGCAACTGGGCCTAAAAACTTCCTTTGGCATGTTTTCGTCATCAATTGAATTGGATGCACAGACTTCGACTTGCCCTTCATGTTGTGCTACATAATGAAATGGCTGCCGGGTGGTGCGGGCTGAGTAACACTGCTGCAAATGATGACTGCAACCCTGTCTTGAGTCTGGCTGAGTTCAGACCCTGAAACCCACTGAATTGAAATGTGAAATAATTCATGGTAGAGGATGTAAAGTCTTGTCATAAGTCCAACAGGGAAATGGTGGGGTACTACTACATAGGCTTACGGAAGCAAGTCGGTGATTGAAAGGGTTTATTGCACAGAACTTCTGTAGCCTGCAGGGCTAAACTGAGAGGCAAAAAAAAAATGCAACAGAAAGCAAATTAAAAATCTAGTTGTACTGATACGGATGAACTAAAAGTACTTTAAAGCTTGAAAATTCCACCTGTTCAACTTTAAAAAGCAGGACATTCACAACATTGGGTATTTACGTAACAAGGACAAAAAGACAGTGAATAAGCATTGAAGTGATTTGAGCCTTTTTGACAGTGTGGCCTTTTGTTCCTGGCGAGGACAGTTGCTAGATTGAATTGATCTGACTTTAGAGCCCAATCATTTATCTTGGTCAGTAATGTCTGATCTGTGGCTGTCAAGTGGAGACAGGCTTCTTAAAGAAATAAATAGCTTGAAGAGCTAACCAGGGGTCTACTTTACCTCTCTGTCATGGCGGCAACATTTCCTTTACTACTTATGTGTTTGTTTTCTGCAAAGAAATGACCACATTTTTCAATAATAAAATGTTTAGAGCTGAAACAATTAGTCAATTAATGGGATAGTTGATCGACAGAAAAATAACCCACAACTATATTAATAATACATTGGTCGTTTGTCATTTTTCAAGCCAACATGGTCAGCAAACATTCTCAAATAATTCTCAATTGTGAGAATTTGCTGTATTTCTTTCTTATATTTGATGGTTGACTGAATATTTTAAAGTTGTATACCGCTGGTCAAACAAAATAAGCTATTTGATGATATTAACTGAAAGGGAATTGTGATGGACATTTTTCACTATTTCTATCAATCAATTAATCTGGAACATATTTGGCAGATTAAAAGATAATGAAAATAAATGTGTTAAAAATGTTTTAAAACAGATTCTGGTTCCTATTGAAGAAAACTTCTTAGCCAAAATAATTTTCAATTAATTTGTATTGCAGTTATAATATTTAGCAGTCTTAATTTTCAATCAATTTAAGCACAAAGACACTAGTATTGTAGGTTACAAGATCAAATGGGGAAAATAAATAAGTAAATGCTCCATTACTTTTCTCCAGCGGCAACAAAAGGCTGTTTGGTCCTGCAGCCATATTCTCCTCGGAGATTTTCACTTTAGTTCACCTCTCTCCAAGGACCCCCCTAGAAAAAAAATAAAAATGCAAAGATTCCATTGGCACAGTTGCAGCTCAGCAATGTCACTCCAATTTGGAAGGCTGTTAGCTGATCCTTTTGACCGTGTCTTCTACTACCTGGGCCATTTCTAAGCCACAGATGATAATCCTCAAGGGGCCCTCATTAAGTCTTTGCTCCAATTAAGCCACACTCATTTTGCCGCAGCACAATTGCTCTGTACCACGGTGCACAAATCCTTCAACAGTGGATTAGGCTGATTAGTGGGTGGGATGAAAATAGCAGTATTGGTAAGTCAGTGGAAGAGGTGAGCATTTCTTAGGTGTCAGCAGCCACTGCTCACTGCATCAAACAATTTGAGTTCAAGGAAACTATATTGCATGTGAAATTATACTAAATTTTGAGCCACAGTAGATATGGCCTATTTAAGTGGCTCAAATGTGGCTTAGCAAGTGGAATCACTGAGCAAGTCGGTACTGCTGAACTTTGATATAGTGAGTAAATTCCTGCTGGCATTAAGTCTTTTAAGACCTACATTTTTTTCTTATCCTTATCCTCATCCTTTCATAATCTGTTACGAATCCAGTTGCAGTATGCTGCAGTGGCTGGATATGTTTCTTTGATAAAAATCTCTTATAATATTAATATTTCCATTACTATAAATTGTCACACCAATATCAATGGCGTTATATGTGAAAGAGTGAAGGTATGTACAGTGTGTAGTAATGAAAAACAACACAGTAACACACAAATGCAAAAAACTGACAATATTTTAAAGGGTCTTTAAGCTAATGTATTTACATGATAAAGAAAATAAAAAAGTGATAATCAGCACAAAGAATATTCATAGGTTTTACTAGTATAATCTTCAACAGAACTAATACTTGATGTGCAGACACTTATGATTTGAAAGTTCAGTGACATCAAAGCTATTGCCCCACTCAGCACTACAATGTGCATTATGAAATACTAGTTTCTGCCTTGTCATGTGTTTTGAGTTGCCTAGTCGTCAAACTCTACCAGTCAAAGGAATGGATTTTATTGATGAGCTTTCAAAACCCAGTGAACACATCATTTTGAAGCATGAATGGTGCTAGCATAAGTTCTGGCAGGCCACGTCGTCAATAACAGCACCCTGATGAGGTGATGGCCAGCGGATCTGACTGCCTGTATGCTTACTGAAATACCTTTCAGCAATCATATGTGTTCAAATTCTACCCATCATCTACCCCATCACCGTGCTACCTTTAAATGGCCACATTCATTACTATCCAAATTGTTTTAGTATACAGCATATTATGCTTTTACTATCATTGCCATTCATTTTGGTTGATCACTAAACCTTAGCTTTCTAAACTGTGATATATTTTTTTTTTTTTTTTTTTTACTTTCTAAGCAAATTTGATTCTTAAACACAAATATGTACAACAATAGCACATTATCACTTCAGCTTAATTGACCTGACTTGTTTATACACATTTTAGTTGTTGTGTAGTCTAATGGCATCCTAAGCGTATATTTTTACAGACCATGAGTGCAGCCTGTTGGTAAGATATACTGAGTGACGAGAACAAGTAAAATGTTGTTTCACATATGCTGTGGATACTTTGCAATCAGTTACCAGTTTAATTGTAGCTGCTTTACGGTCGACTGAACGTGCTGCTCTCTCCCGCTCAATGAACAAGGCTGTCAACCCAGAGAACCACAGTGAGCACAGGCAGATTAACCAAGCAGTACTGGTGATTTGTTTAATGGAAAGGAGTGTAATGTTTGCTCAAAAAGTATCGGTTAGATGTCACTATGCTCTTCTGTGAAATAGGCTTAAAATGTCTTAAAATTTGTTTGGTTTCAAGTGTTGCCTTTTAAACTGTTGTTCATGTGCATTTCAACAATGTGTCAGTCAGTCAGTAAGGGAAAGCCACTGTCCAAGTCTGCACCAATAAGTTAAATGGCATGAGCCCTGCAAATGCTACTCCCTTGTCTTCCCCGACTCAAATGATGGTGTAATGAGCCATGCTCTGGCAGCTGTTAAGGCAGCGAAATGATCAAGTTGAACAAGCAAGGCAAATTCTTTGCTTGCTTGGTTTACTTGGATTCTGTGCATATGTCATACAGGTCTTTTCTTGCCTACTATCGTGGTGTGGTTTATTTACAGTAATGTTCTTCCTTGGACTGACATTTCTTCAAGGATGTTTATCCTGGATCACTGGGCATTTGTGTTGGCTAAGTCGTGAGCTCACTCTCCATGTCTGCTCTTATTTGTGTTTCTTTTGTTTTCTTTCAGACCCTGGAGTAAATGACCTGTGAATAGAGTTGCACTGGAAGTTTTCTAAAGGACTTCCTTGCTTCTGTAACGGTGTATGAACATCTGACATTGGGAGCCCAGCAGGTATGTCAAAATGAATTCATATCTTCTGGTAATTAGAGATGATATGGCCTTTTTTATTTCAGTTCTTAAGTCAGGTTTAGATTTGAAGGTCAGTTTTGAATATTTAGAAATTTAAATAAATATAGCCAGAAAATCCATACCAACCACAGCATTCTGATTCCAGCATTTGCACATATCCACACAAACTGTATATGACATGATCTATGTATAACTTATCTAAACATAATTGAAAGGTTGTTTACATAGAAAAACAAAACAAAACAAAAGAGTGTGTCCCTGTGAGTCACAGCTGAAGTAACTGCCATAGTTTTAAATGAAAGATATGACGCGTGGCTGATAACTAACCAGCCATGAGAAGCTATTGACTCTTTTTGACTCTGCTGGAAAGGCAGAGAGTCTGGTGGAGCATTGACAGTCACTAGAAGCACATTGATGGCCCTTTGAGAGAGTCTGTGTCGGTACCTGTGTTGCAGCTGGCCGAGCAGCTCTACTAAGAGAGGCTCTTCGGTGTGGGTGTCTGTAGGGGAGTGTTACAATAGCGGCTACATGCTACAAGCAGAAAAAGAAGATTTATACACACAATACACATTTTTGTTGTAAAATCCAACTATATTATCATCACATTCCAGCAAGAATCCATGTGAATATGTGTACAGGGAATAAAAAATAACTTAGCGTGTCGTTCCTTCTACAATTACTTTAGCTTTGAGACACTGAAAGTACGTCACAAAGCGAAGTTCAGCCCTGGTCTTGGAACTGTCACCTTTTTCATTCCACTGGAGTTTGACGCCCTGAACAGCAAGTCATGTGTATTTAAAAATGGATATTCAGCTAGTAAGCCTTATTATATTGGGCCATCTGTTGTTGTTGAATAAATGCTTAAGTCCCATGAAAGTGAAAGCCCAATTACCCCTAGTTTATAATATATCACAGATAATTAACATGTTTGTTATCTTCAACTTTCACTTAAATTATATCTTCAGCATGGCACGGCCTGGAATTTATTTAACACGTGTGGTAAACAGTTCGATTGAGATGTTCGTACAGTAACTATACAATTAATATGGTGAGCACTGTAGAGTAATATATGTTACTACTCTTCATGGTCAGACTCTGCACGTGCAGCAAGTGCGAAGAAAGAAAATGTTTTTGGTGCTACTGCTCACTAGGATTTTTCTATTTTCTGAAATTATAGATAGGCCTTCTTGTCTTTCCAGACGTTTACAGTATCTCAAATAGTCAATCAAATTACTTTGGGAATTCAACATCCCTAATAAACATTTGCCTTTCTAAGAGTTTGGGTTGCTAATGGTCACCAAGGAATGCCACCAAGGAAAGTCAAGTAGCTTTTAGCAAGATTTTTGAAAACCGATCAAAACAGGAGATAAGAGGCACATCCAGGATGGTGAGATATTGCTTGCTTCGTGGGCAGGCCTGTCTTACCTTAGTAGTTATATGCTGTAAAGAAAAATAAATAGGACAAAGGGGAAAAAATTGTTTACCTAACTGAATCACCGGCCCTGACGTCACATCCCAAAGCTTAGAGGCATCAAAGTGACATTTTCTTCCCAAAGGGCAGGGATGACACATAATGACAAGGAGGGTGTCAGACACATTTGGCCAACATGCCTGGCCTCAGATGCCAATGCTGCACGTTTCTGCTCATACCTAATAGTTTTTTCGCCATTTGCTTTTCATATCAGTTTTTTCAACAAATGCACCCAGGGAAAATGTGGCAAGAAAGACTGGGACCGGTTAAAAATTAATGTGATCACGTCAGGGAAAGGACTGTGCTGAACGACATGTGGAAACAAAATGTGTCTCTCACTGAACTGCCTTGCTGCCGTGAGGCATAACACAATTAGACTTTAGATTGTTTTTTCCTCTCCCTCTTCCCATCTGATTTCTGCTCTTGCTAGGCTATTCTTTCATCTGCTTTATTCCTCTCTATTGTCATAATGTAGCAGACCCTGAGTGCTGTCACAGATCACTGGTACAGCTTATCAGTGAAGTGGTGCCGCTTCAAATTGGGTCCCTTAATTTAGTCTCTCCACATTCATTCTCGGGATTACACTTTCAGGGGAAAAGGCTGCAGTAGTGGAGAGGACAGATATACATACTCTAGGTAGAACAATCTAGAGTAGTACATGGAAATCTCATGTAGAGTTTAGGAACTGAGAGAAGTAAGAAAAGTGTGTTTGCAGTTCTAAATGTTAAAGCAGCTCTCTGCTTTTGGAAAGGACTGCCCTGATCAAGCCTCCGCAGATAAGTGGAAGGAAAGTTAAACTGCAGGAAAAATTTAACCCATTCTGGAAATATAAGTTAAAGCTAATTTTACATACAGTATCTTCTGTTCAACAAAAAAACAACAGATTATTAGCAAGTGCAGTACATTGCAACTGTAGTTTATCTCCATTTATTGTAGTTATTATAATTATATATTTAAGTAATACGATTTACATAAATTAAACAAATGATGGTCACCCATTTTTAAGGAAACTTGTTTAAAATTGCAGAGCATATGTTTACACGTTGTTGCAGCTGTCGGCTCTGCAATACTTTCCTTCATTTAAAAGCTGCCTAGATGCTGATGGGCCACTTTCACTATGACCAGAGCAGCTGTCTCCAACTTCACATTTCAGACTGTTTTTAGGCATTACTATGGATGTGACAGTTGAAACAATATTCATCTGTGGCAGCACTTTACTGGAACAAATGTAAAGGCATGATTAAGCCATTAAGGCCACATCTGCCAGCGTAATTCCTTTTTAATATGCAGAGCACTCTGCTGTATATTGCTACAGTGGATGTGACATTTTAATTAAGCAAGGGCTGTAAAAAGGTTTACCACGAGGTTGCATGTGGAGAATAGTAACCAGTGGTCCACACTGGCTACCATTGTCAAACCAGCACACCCCAGAAATCCCACAGACCTCCATACTATCATTGCAGTAATCGGCGTCACATACTGAACACAAAAAAAAGGTAAAAGGCAACCAAAATTAATTTCCATCTGTTCTAGTTGATTATAAGGCTCTCATTCCAGTAAAACCAGTATAATTTGATGGCATACTTGGACAGCCGTGCTTGTTACACCAGTATATTTATGTTTATTTTTTCATACTTTTTCCCATGGTAAATCCCTCTTGAGATTTTCTTTTATTAATTCTGCCGTTGACTGGAAATAGAACTCTCAGATTAATTTGACACACAAAATGCCAACAAGCACAGATGGAAACCATGAATGATGGTGGTAAATACTGTATATATGTTTGACTAAATTATTTCTGGTTTGCATGGATAATTCCTCATTCATTCCATGTGCAAAGCTTCTGATTTATGTACAGGGATGATAGGATTGATGAAAGAAGAACTTACTCTAGGATGAATTTGACTCAACATTTGTATTGTTTATTTCCCATCAAAAGACGAAAGAAGAAGAGATCAGCCTGTTAAATTTAATAAAATGACTTAAATACATCAGGATATCTGTGTATTATTTTGCATGACCCTAAAAGCATTATAGATATAAATGGGTCGTTTAGCCAGATATTATGCATCATAATGGACAGCGTATTTTTAAACAGAAAAGGTCTCAGGAGTCAAACGTACACATGAAAAGAGTGCATCAGTCCTCATCAGAGAGTTGCTGGTTTGAATCGCAAGAAATTCTAGTACAGTAATACAGTATGTGAACTGCATATTTTTTCTGAAGTGAAGCTGTTTGTACAGTAATACAGTATGTGAACTGCATATTTTGTCTGAAGTGAAGCTGTTTGTACAGTAATACAGTATGTGAACTGCATATTTTGTCTGAAGTGAACAACAGATGCTGTTTGATAATACAAGGAGGAAGAGTATGACTGTACTGAGCTGCGCTCCAGTAGATATACTGTACTGTACTGTAACTGTGACAGAAGGATTTCGCAGCACGGAATTGCCGCAACACAGATAATATATGAATCCTTCTGTAATGTTTTACAGTCAGTCATTGTATCTTAGCACCCTGGTGTAGCTAACATGTTAGAGTATCAAGTATATTTACAGTTTCATATTTACTAGTTGAAGTTAAGTGAATGTGATATTTCATGATGGTAGGGTTCATGAATATGTATGTGCAGCTGAGGAACTGCTTCAGTTAACAGCAAACTCTCTGCACAGCTTTCACGCTCTGCACCGCCTTAGCACATGACTTGGCATTATGATAATACATTATTATTATGTCATTGTAATGATACAAATTATCCTGTGACATTCAACAGAATCTCATGAATTGGTTTGAAGAAATGTCTGTGTGTTGGAATGAGGGGAAGAAAAAAATAGACACAATTCAGTCAGCAAAAGCACTAAGCATTGGTAGCATGCAATTATAATCGACTGGGGGATTTTTTAGGATTGTGAAAAAGCATTCTAGGCACATCCTTGTCAAAGCACAGTTTGACTAGTATCGTGAGTGAGATGTGGCAAACAAATACGCAGATGGGTGAGGACTGTCTCAGCTGAAAGCGATGATGTCTGAGGAGATGTCTGTTCTGACTGATGTTGCAAAGCCAAAGCAGAGAAAAGCAGACAGCACTGTGGACAGCTCGGCTCTGTGTCGTGTTCTCCTCAGGACCTTGGACAGCTCTCCAGGGATCTGACCACAGTCATACACAGATTGTCTACAGTGTATCTACTGAACAAAGACCTGCGTATTTCTGTTCTTTTTCTGTACTTCACTTCACATGTCCACTGTACTTATTGTTTTAGAAACTAGCAATTTCAGATGAACTACAATTCCAAGTAATCCGAAGGCTGTTTTATGAACAAGATGAATGGGTCAGTTAGCAAACTTTGTGCTTCACTGGTTTAGCTGTTTTTCTGGACTCATGAACTCACTATTATGTGAGGTTACCATGGTAACCTATTACTAAACTGTTCCAAAACCTGTTAAGTTCTGACAAGTGGTCAATTTGTCTGGGGATATGTTCCAATAGGAGCCTAAATTGGACACCTGCGGTTTTAGAATAAACTGAAAAATCTAACGATCTGTAGATTTAATTAATTAATAGGGAGATGTCTGCAGTGTATGTCCTGAGTTTAAAATACCTACTCTTACTTAGCCTACATTGAACAAACACTATTAAGTCAGAGGAGTTTTGCCTTTTTTACTCACATTTTAATATTAAAAGCATAAACACATATTTTACACAATAGCAAAAATAGTTATTACTGAAATAAGAAATGTTTGTTTAGGATATACCAGCCACATTTAACCGCTCCCTAAAATGCTATATAAACGTGCACTAGCTATGTATAGTTTTAATACTTCACATCAATTTGGGCGAATAGATTTTGCAGGTCTGATAAAAGTAAAAGATGAGACCGAACCAAAAAATACTGAACTCTCTATATCAGAGGTGACACTCCCCCCAGCAACAAGCTGACACTTTTTTCATGCCACAGCTATAAACAGGGTTTCTAACAAAAGAAGCTAGTTAATCATTTTTTCAATAGATGAAGTTCACTGTTGCAAACTAACTGTGCTTAGAAAAATAATGAGAAAAATAAAGCAGGTCTCCCAACAGTGACTGGTTCAATGTAAACTAATGCTTTTATATTTGACTGCTGCAGCTCTGACGAGCATCAGGTCAACATCATGAATAGAAAATCATTTTATAGCTTTAGTGTTAGTGTTAGTTCCTGAACTGACTCATCCTGTGATATCCATGTTCTATTTATTACAAATTACAACCTTACAATGTGAATACAATCATACCTTGATTGGAACATTCATGTAGTTGAAAGAGCACATCACAACTGCTGTGAGACGGGTTATGCAGGAAAACCTGTTAAGTTTAATAAAGGCGGCAATGGCTTTGTGTGACAGGTTCCTGTATTATTTTGCAGTTTCTATTGTTTTTTTTATTCAATCAATCAATCAATCAAAAATGTATTTGTATAGCGCTTTACAACAACCAGCAGGTATCCAAAGTGCTTCACATCAGGAACTAAGAATAGAACAACATATCTTGCAATAAGAAGAATGAAACGTAGAAAACAGGACAATCATAAAAGCTTACATAGAAACAGGAAGAGGAAATTGTCACACCACTACTGAGTATTATAAGCCATTCTAAACAGGTAGGTTTTGAGTTTAGACCTGAAAAGAGCAACATCTGTAGTTGTGCGAATATCAGGGGGTAACTTATTCCAGAGTCTCGGGGCAGCAACCGCAAAAGCCTGATCACCACATTGTTTGTACCTTGACCTTGGGACTTCTAAAATCAGTTGGTTAGTTATTCATGCACAAATGAAAATTAAATGTCAATTTTCTTATTTCGGAATATAGTTATTGGAGAGTAACTCTAGAATTCTTAGTGACAGAAAAGTAATCAAGTCACTGCATTATTATTTTTTTGCTAAATCTTGACATGCTTTTGCTTCCCTTCTGCCGCTCAACATGACTATCCTTTTTCACACAGACCCTTAACATGGGCTTGCTAAGTCATCCTGCATAGTTTGGAAGGTTCTAATGGAGATTCCTACATCAAAAAACTTCAAGATGTCAAGATGTGTATACCCAGGTTTTTCAAAGCCTGAAAAGTTATGAGTAATGAGGTTTAGAAAATAAATGCATTTTAAAAATATCTCTAACCATTCCTAAGATTTTTAAAGGGAATGTAGCTTGAATGTTTTGTTCTTCTTTTGCTTTTAAAAAATATGATTCACTATCTCAATGTAAGCAGCAGTATTATTTTTTTCTTTTTTTTTTCTTTTGATGTTGAGGATTAATGAAAGTTTGAGTACTTTGAAAATAATAGAGGATAACACCTGTTTTTGTTATTTCCTGTGAGAAGTTTTCAGCCAATAATATATTTCCTACTTTCAGATGCTTTTGTCTTGCAGAAAACAGACTGCTTTTTTTCACTAACAAGACACATTATTTTGAAGTCAGTCATTAGATGTCTTAATGGTGAAGCTAATTTACCTTGTTCAATTCAGACCTCTGTTGCTTCTCCCCTCTCTTTGCAATGCTGCTTACTTTTTGTCAACAAAGAACAAGAGTTCTGAAGAATGGAACTGCTTTTGTTACAACTGTTATAATTACAGCATTATCATAATAGCCATTTGGAATCAAACCAAGAAGGAACCCTTTCAAATTTATGGCGGCAATTTGGTTTATGTTGGCAATAAAATGTAAAATTACACCAGCTAAATCCTAAAAGCTAAAAATGCAAAAAGTGAAGTGAATGGATCTTTGTTAGTAGTGCTCAAAAACATCTCTAGCAACTGTAAAGGCTATATTGTATCCAAGACACAGTTATCTGCTGGTTTGATTATTAGTGTTAGGCTTCAGGTTAATGTCTCTATCCTCTATTTATGTCCTGGCCATTTTTACTGGACTTCAGTCATCACATAACCAGAAAAACTGTTCCGCCCATTGAAATTTCACATCCTGTTTGTGTTACTAAGATTCCAATCTTCCTCAAGGCCCTTCAGTGTACAATTATTTTACCGTATGTAGGGCTTTAAAATATATATTAATTGTACACCTGGTCTTCAGAAAGCATTCAGATTAATGACCAGACCATTCAGTAAATATCATCTTTCCCGTCTGTATTAAGCACATCTAATAATCTTAAAAAGTAAACTGTGATCTAAATTCCACTCTGCACATTCATGTTCATGAATGCTGAAAATGGTGGCTGAAAGTTTCCATCCTCCTTTGACTGTAACATGTCAAGGCATCAATCTGTTCTGTTCTCATCTTCATTACAGAAGGCTGTTTTCACACCTGCTGTTTTTTTAAATTTTTTTGGCTAAATCTGATTCGTGCACACAGTTTTTCCTCTCTTCTCTTTTCATTGTTTGATCTATCTGTGAATTTCAGATGCTCTTACCCTGCGTTTTTAATGGAAATTCAGTGCATTCTGGCTCCTCCTACCATGTTCCCATGAGTGACTGGAGTACCAAAAAGACCTTTCGTTGCCTGCCTCTTTACATTTACTTTACATTTTAATTCTCCTCTAATAATTATATACAATCCATTACTTGACCTGTTCTATACTGATTTCTTAATTGAGCATGCCATTGCTGCTGGAGATTGAACTTTAAAACACTGAGTATGGTTGCCTGGCACTTTTTTTATTCATACAGGTTTGTATGGAAATTATGTACAGTATATATTTTTAAAACCGGTCACGTTAGGCTGATCCTGTGACTTTGGTTGAGATAGGCACTGACAAGACTGTCACTGTTCATTTGAATAGAACAAGGTCAGCAAGACATAACATTCAGTGCAGAAAGACAGTGCAGCACATATAATGCATAGTTGTCTATACTGTACATTTTACTGCATTTAGACTGAAAAGAAATATTTAAGTGAATAGTTATAGTTGTACTAGAGCTAAAACAATTTTTCCATGTTTCGAGTATAAGACAGACCAATAATCAATTTACAATCATTTTGATAATTGAATAACCAAATTTTAGGCAAAAATTTCATAAATGTGAATGTTTTCTGTTTTTTGTTGTCCTCTCTATGGTAATAAACTGAATATGGGTTTTGTGCTGTTGGTTGGACAAAACTAGCAATCTTGAGCTCTGGGAAACTGTGATGGACATTTGTCACTATTTTGATAAACTAAACAATCAATTTAGAATATAAAAAAATCAAATAAATAACTAATGATGAAATGAGTCTTATCTTCGGCTGATGCAGTGGCACAGATTATTTGGCCTCTTTTGATGTTTCTGACCCTTATTTTTAAGCACTGCTAATTGGCTTTTAACCAAACATGATCCAACTAGTTGTGTTTGCAATTGTGATTACGGTAATTTCGTATTTTATGAGTTGTTTACATTATTTTATGTGCCCCCTGCATCAATGTACTGTAGCTAATGGGGGTATGCATCAGATGGCAGGCAGACATAAACTCTGGACTTTATAACCTTCATATTTATGCTACTTCAGTTAGTGCTAGCTGTATTATTATAGCGCATGCTTCTATCCCCTTCGGTGGCCTTTTCTCTGCGGGTTAATCAGAGCACTGCAGTAGACAAATGGTGAAGATGAGCACGCCCCCTTGTAAAGAAAAAACATTCAATCTCTTCTTATTGTGACTCTTGAACGCCCCTTCGAGGGCTTATTTCTTAAACTGTCTGCTCAATAACTCAATTCTACTCTTATCTTGGGCACAAGGAAGCGATTTAGAGTGAGGTGGGAGAGCTTTCTCTCATTCGCTGTTGGATGTATCCCACAGGCTGTGAAGACTGTAAAGAATTACGGAGGACCCCCATCAATGATGTCTTTGAGAGATTACCATGAAGATGGGCGTTAATAACATGGCACAGTATGTGACAACGGATGGTTTATTGATAGGTGCTACAGAGGCATTTGCAACACAAGGTGGTGGTGACGAATTGTTCCACAGATAGGACCACATAGATAGCTTGTGAATGGAAGAGATGGGTCTATTTGCTACATTGATTTTCTTTATACTTTTGCTATAAATACAAGTCTGGTCTGATTTCAACAATTACTGAAATAAAGGAAAGTAAGTACAGGAGTAGAAAATTGCTTTGATGTCAATACTATCCTCTTATACAATCTAAATGCTCCTTATTTTTATTCTTATTCTGTGGATAGTGTCTTAAAGCTGCAGTAGGTAACATGGATGGAATAGCCAATTCAGAAGTAATTGAAGTATGTCAAAATGTTTGCTGGCAAAAGTTATATGGGATAATATGTCTCGATCCTGGAAATGGTGCTATTCTCCCTGTCTAAAGAGAATGTGTGGAAACTAGGGCTGGGACGATTTGTCGACGTAGTCGACGTCATTGATTACGTAAATGCGTCGACAAATAATTTGCGTTGCCGCGTCACTAAATAAAATAAATAAATAAAACTTGCATGCAAATTAATTAATGTTATGCGGAACTAATATAATGCGGAACTACTGTTAGATACGTGGGTTCTAGGGACACTTAATCTGTAGCCCCGCCTTAGCTCTGAAGCTAGCCAAGCTCCGGCTACATGCAGTTTTTTGTCAGGTCAACGGTCCAGTGAGTGAGTCAGAGATAGCAGCACGAAAGGACGAGCATGGCGAGTAGTGGCGTCCCACAAGTGTTCCTCGCCGGCCTCTTTAAGATTGCAAGTTTGGGAAAACTTCGAGACTGTATGGCTGCATCCTGGAGTGCCTTCTCGTCTCAAGCCGTCCCCGCCTCGAAAACTTTCTTTGGGTCAGTTACAGTAGTAGTCTTCAGGCGAGAGAGTGGTGGATAAGACGAGGACTGTGCGTTGGCGTTGTTCAGCAGTTGTTGGGTATGTGAGTGGAAATACATCTAAAATGCTAACACATATCCGACGCCATCACCCAGATGTGCCATTCACTGGAACGAGACAAAAAAAAACAACCTTATTTGAACCTTATTGACATTTGTTTTGTGTAAATTGTTAATAATTGAGCAATGGGAAAATAATTGCTAATTGAAAAATTAATCGTTAGATTAATCGAAAAATTAATTGTTAGATTAGTCGACTAATCGAAAAAATAATCGCTAGATTAATCATTTAAAAAATAATCGTTTGGGACAGCCCTAGTGGAAACCCATCCGTGCAATGAGACTGCTGAGTTAGAAGGCATCTTTGACTTTGAAGCGATCTTATGTTGGTTGATGGCATGGCTTATGTAATACTGCTAGATATACAATACACTGTTATTCCCTTATGCACAGCCATGTAGGTTCTGCACATTCTAAACTGTTTGGACAGACAGATCTCATGAAATGGCGTATGTGTGACACGCCAATTCGTATGGCATTATTGGCATCAAGATAAGATACTTACTGGCGTGTATGTTTACGTCCGCTGTATACAGCGTTTACATACACGTGGATCTGTATACAGTGTAGACATACATGCGCATAGCTCAAAATGCGTACAGATAACACGCCACTTGGCTTAAGAAAGTGGCCGTTTATGTTTATGCGAAGTCATGATATCACGTTGGTTTGTACTATAAATCCCTCAGCAATGTATTTTACAAGCCTGGTGAATGCTTGCGAGCACCATCTATTGTGAATAATTTTGTTGAGGTTTGGTCTTTAACAATAAAGCTAATTGTTCCTAACACTTCTGGCTTAAAATTAAGCAATATCTGTTCAGCACCTCTTGTCAGTCTTGTCTTTGTGTGGTAAACTATGCCAAGCTTTGCTGTCTTTCCTTTTCTGTAATCATCTTACAAGCCCTATGATTTATCTTCTGACCCCTTCAAGGGCTCCCACCCTTAGTGATGGGAACCACTGCACTAGGCCATCGTGACATCCATCTACTACCTGTGGCTCTCCTGGTTCCATTTTGAAAAACAGACATTTTATTATCCAGAGTTCCATGAATACTACTTTTTATCTTGCATGCAGTATCTTGTATGTTAGATCCACCAGATACTCCAACATGTTGTGGGAAAACAAATCCACCAATCAAATAATAATAACAATATTGATGATAATGATACATTCTGTCAAAAGATAATATTTTATTTGTCATGTTAATATCTTATTATACAGAGAAAGTATATTTAGGACATGTTTTTGATATCAATATTTTATAATACTCAACTAACCAATTGCATGCAGAAAAAAATGTAATCATTTTAGCTCAATAGATTTCTTCTCTCAAGAGGACACAAAGCACTACTTCAGCAACAGGACACAATGATGTGATTAGGTATTCTTGGGAAAAGAAGAACATGTTTACACTAATCCATCCTGACTGCAGATATTTGTGCTCCTGTTTCCCTCAGTTCTTCCTTTATTTGAAGTTTTTCTGTGCCTCGTCCTGTTCTCAATTTATTCCTCCAGTTATTTATTTATTTATTCATTTCCTCAATTTTTTCTGCACTTATACGTCTGGAATTTGTATGAGACACGTTATTTGCATTAGTGGCTGTGCAGAATAAAAATGTAACTCCATTATCTGGTGGGCCTGGTTCGCCCTTGTTTGTTCCCTGCCCTTTATTGCTTTTGCTCCCTATTTGACATTATTTGGCCAACTTGTTTGTTGTCATACCCAGTTTGTTCCCTCTGTGTTTGTCTGCTTTTGTATTTGTCTTAATGTTTACAGAGCAAAGATGTATTTGTTCTTTCTTGTTTGCTATTGCTTTTTAGTGAGGAGGCTTTTCTTCTGCACTTGTAGAGACCAAACCAGAAAGAAAAGCTGTGCCCAACATGTTGAGCTGCTCATTTTATATAGAGTTCCATTGAGAGGCTCATATTAACTCATAGCTCTTCTACCGAAGATGGACACAATAACAGCAAAACATGTGCAGTATAATGTAATACAATAGTGCATAATGCAGGGTGTATCAGTTATATCAAATACTGTGGGGAAAAATAAATATAAAATGTTCTCAAAGCCAAAGGTGAAATTTTCATATAAAACCAAAAAATTCACATTGATACAAAACAGAGAAAAGCAGAAAATCCTCACAATAAACATGCAGTATGTTTGGCATTTTCGCTTGATAAATGACAATTTGACAGGACTGTTAAACAATAAAAATGTGACCGTGCAATACTGTAAATACATTTTACTATTTTAATATTTATTCTGTTTACTTATATGTATTTATTGTTTGTTTATCTGTGTCTTCTACTTTTCCTCCTATCCCTTGCTGCTGCAATAGTGTGAATTTCCCCATTGTGGGATTAAAATAAAGAATTTTGAATCTTGAAAATATATCTCAGTACATATGCACAGTCCACAAATACATGTTTATGTCTCCACCAGGAATATTCTCCCCACAATGTTATAAATCCAGTTTTCAAATTCCAAACTACACAAAGGGACCATAATGATTCCTATTTAGTTGTTTATACTGTCCCAGCCCCCTGTGGAGCCACAAAGGTTAAGAACATACTGAGCAAAATGTTGGTGTGCAAGCAATAAAACCAGACAGGACTTGTCCTACTCTCAACCAACAAAGAGGTCATGTTTATATAAAAACCTCCATGTGGGGAGGGGTGGGGCGGGGCGTCACATTAACACAGAAATGCCAGGCCTCTCTGGTAATAAGAGAAAGCTCTGTGGTAGCAATGAACAGTCTGACATCCACCATACGCCCCCGACCTTTGACTTTATGCAATCTTTTCATGTCCAAGCAAACATTATCTGGGTCATGGAAATACAAATGTCAAGTATTTCCACATGAGAATAGTTGTGATTTGAACCCTGGGGACAAACGGGGCCCTTTGTTTCTTTTAATCTCAGCTTTGCCTCATTTTCTGATCTCTCATTCCCTATTTTTCTCATTCATCCCCCTTTCTCGTGACTTCTTCTCTTCTTCTCCCTCTCCTTCCCTCTTTCTTTTTCTATTTCTCTCCCCCCATCTCTGCGCTGTGGCACATAGGACCTGTCCAGTAGTTGTAGAGAGCATTGTGGTAACGTTGTGTGGCAGTTGCTGAGGACAATGGCCGCCGGGTGTTTTGTGATGTAATGATCCCTGCCATCGCCTCTCACCCCCTTCCGGTCAGTTTAGGGGAGTATGGGATGGAAGGTAAAGGGCTAGATATGGTGGAAGAAAATTAGCCAGTCAAGTGAAGTATACAGAGTCTCCCTTTCCTCAACAACTACTGCTGAGGTGCACTTGGACGAAGCACCCAGCCTCCACATCTCCGGTGAAGCTGCTCAGTGGTGATCTGCAGAAGACGGTGGCTGCTCTGCGAAGCACTCATGTGTGAATGTGTTTAACGAGATGAGAGAATTAGATGACAGCATCATTTCAACATTGCTTTTGTCTATATATAGAAAGCAAAACACATTCACTAACTAATTTCTTAAATATTGTTCTATAACTATAGAACTCTATTAAATCTATTTGTGTTATGGTATGTTTTTCAACTTGGGCTTCGGGACATTTTTTTTTTTTTTTTTTTTTTTTTTTTTAATTTCAGTCATTTCAGTCATTAGTTGCAGCTCTACATTCTTCTATCCATATTTAAATGGGAGAGATACATGGCCTCATTGATGTGTGAGCAGAAAATAACTTGATGTCAGGCGATATTGCCAGGAGGGTATTAGACAAGGGGTGCTCGGCTTTTATTCTTTTCCCAGTTTGCACTCGTCTGTACAATGCTCTCATTTCTTTCCTGCAGATGTCATTCTTTCATTGAAGCAGTGGTAAACAACCCCATTTTGTTGGCTAAAGCGAAACGCAAACATACCATGGCATGAATGGGAACAGCAGTAAACAAGTGTGAAAGCTGACCACTGAGGTTAGAGGACAATTGACCTCAAGTTCAGACATAAACAAACAAACGCAGTGTGAAAACAATCAAATTATCTGTTGCTGGGTTGTTCGTGGTCTAGGATTCTGCTATGTCTCAGTGACTTCCAGTTGCCTAGTAGCCTATAGCTATTGATTCAAGTTGTGTTTGGCTCTATTGTGTCTGTAATCCAGCATGTCTGCTATCATCTGCTCAAGATATTGCAGATAGGTAGTGAAGGTGGAAGTGTGTTTAGGATTCGGACCGGCTCTTCTCAGCCAGAGGTTCATTTGAACTGCCAAGACAACGAAAGCTTTTGAAAATGCACAACTGGAATTGAAAAGCCATGAAAACAAATTGATTATTTGATTGTTAATCATTCATATCTTACCATCATTTCTGTTCAATTAACAGCTGACTTTAATGATAACACCAACAACTAATCTACAATAGATGGAAAAAGGAACAGAGCGTTTCCAGCTCCGCAACATGAAAATATTGTTAGTCAGGGTTCCATGTCAAGATATGAGATGCAAAGAAGACTGTAGGTTTAAAGTCAGCAAACACTGATAATGACTAGAAAAGTATGGGATCGATATCTGTGGTGCAGTAAGATCAAACCGGTCGTTTTTTAGCAGTCGCTGCATTTTGGAATTAGTTAGCCACCCACCCAGAAAAAAAATCAAGAAAAGACGACACAGTAACTACAATATTCAAAACCATTGAACAGAATAGTAACAAAATAGACAATAAACCAAAGAAACATATAAATGACAACACCATAAGCCCACCACTCTCCCCAGCACAAAGCTTCTTAGGAGCCCTCCAGAAAGCTCAGGTGCTTTCTCCATTTTCTAGTATAGACATCCAATCTGGCAAACCGTTTATATATGACTTTTTTAGAAACGCCGCCACCCTAGCCATCTCACAAGCCCACTCCTGGATTGACGGCACCCCTTCAGTCTTCCATCCTCTTAAAATAATCTGTCTGGCTATCATTTAAAACTAGTCTGGACCCAGCTTTTTATGTGCCTATCCATCCCGCTTAGGATTGACCCATCTCTCAGAACAAATAATCTTGGGCTGAACGGTACCTGGGTCCCTGCAATCTGACATAGGTTATCAGATATCCCGGTCCAAAATACCTGGACCTTATCACGGTCGCTGCATTTTAAAGCCACGAGTTCCATATAAATATTATTTTAGCTCTTCAAAGGTGACACACAGTTGACAGAATAGGAACCCATAATAGACCAAAATTTGGTTTAGACTAGAATGGATCTTCCAAAAAAAAAAAAAAAACTTCAAGCTATAGTGTACAAAGTAATCATCCAGTAACATGAGAACAATGCTTTGTGAATTGAGCCAACATTGCAGTTGTCTCTGGAGGACACAGCAGCCTACATATTCCAATCAAAATCTGTTCAAACCGAAACACAACTAAAAGGAGGGAAATTGTCAGTAATTAAAATGTACATCAGAAGTTCTTGTTGAAAATACACCACAGGCTTCTCTTCCATCTGTTAATTACTCTATGAGTGGCTTTTTAAGTGAGTGCCTTGACAATATGTTTATTTCAAATACATTCAGCTGATGAACATGACTTTAATAATGAGGTTTAGATTTGTTATTGTTGTTATTTTGTTATTTTGTTATTTTGTTATTTTGTTATTTTGTTATTTTGTTATTTTTTTAAGATAATTTTTGATAGATTTTTAGGCCTTTATTTGATAAGACAGCTTAGACATGAAATGGGGAGAGAGAGGGGGGAATGACATGCAGCAAAGGGCCACAGGTCGGAGTTGAACCCAGGCCCACTGTGTTGAGGACTAAGCTTCTGTATATGGGCGCGCGCTCTACCAGGTGAGCTCGACAGGCGCCCCCTTTTTTATTTTTTTTGCAAAACAATTTTTTTTATTATAAAAGCAAAAGAGTTTCTCCTTTTGTTTTTTTACTGTTTGAAAAAAACTGTCAGAAAAAAATATGGAAATGTTCTTCACTACATAAACATCATCTTGACTTTGGATTTATGAGTCAATGATTTTGACATTATCTAATCTGGACAACTATTATCATTTTCATCTTCGTGCTCACAAAGCAGACTTTTAAAAATCCTAATCCATCATAGTCTGCATGTTGCTGAGTCATAGCTCCCAGTATAACTTTTCATTGTCTCTGTTCCTTTCTCATGTCATTTCTCAGGAAGATCATTTCAAACAATCAAAATCACTTAAGTCAGTATGAAATTCAAATCTTAGTAAAATTGCTACAATAGATATAGGGGCGTGAGGAGACACTCGGCTCACGAGACGAGACGATACACAAGATTGGGTTCACTAGAACGAGACGAGGTTTTAACACAATTTTAAAGAAAACTTCAATGATGAAATATGACTGGAAAAATAGTCTTTTATTCAACTGAAAGCTGAATACAACTTTTTGTTAGATACATATACAGTATGTGTCACCACTTTGAATATCAAACCTTGGAGGAATTCTTTTGAATTGCACAATGCTAGGTTGTGGAAATTAGGGTCAGAACACAGCTTTGCCTTTAAGCCCCAGCATCTGCAAATCAGCTCAAATGACTGTGCTCAAGTTACACAACCGTTCATTACAACGTTGAATCTGAAGCCAATTGTGTGTTTTCCCATGAAGAATGCCATCACAATGAATTCTGATTGCAATGATTCACCCTAAAAATTAATTGTTTTTCTCTTCTTGCAAGAAACGTGCTTCCAGCAACAAAAGCACGTCTGTGCACTTTTATCTTGCTTAAGTAGAATGGCCCAAACATTCCCCTCTACACTGAAAAAGGATTTGATCACTGCTGCCAAGCACAGTCAACATGTGAGGTGGAAATGTTTTGCAAGGAGTGGGAGAGATCTGTGTGCAAGCGGAGTATGCCTGTGATGTGTTTACCAGGCCTATGCAAATAGAGGCATTGCCACATTCCAGAAATTAGTGAAGTATATTGAGGCAGTGTTATGATGCAATATAAGAATCCCGAACAAAAATGCTTTGTTTCATTGACTTAATGACATACTTAAATACTTAAATACACACTGTGCGAAGGTTTTCTTTTTAAATCTTAGTCATGATTTTGGTCATTAAATTCAAAGCCAAATATACCGTGCAGTTTTAATCAGTTGGCTCTACGATGTTGTCTTCTATATCAACTGGATGTCTTAAGTAATATATAATATTGTAAGTATCACTGGCATTCTAGTGATAATGATTTGGAAGGCTTGTGAATATATTAAATACGTGGAAATAATAACAGGCTTAATATTAAATGAGTTTAGTGAGACTTTACTCTTCCTCTCCTACGGCTTCCTTAAGACTAAGGAGTTAAATTGCACCTTTCTGAAAAAGGGTCATATTTATTTTGGTGAATTTAAATAATTAAATGAGGTAAAAAAGAATGAAAATTTAACTATGTCTTTACACCTTAGCTGTGGCTTTTCACACAACTCCCACAATCTTCTTAGCATAGGAGAACTATTCTGTACATCATCTTGACAAAAGCACTTTGGCATTTGCACCCGTTTTAAGTTTTATTTTTTTATTTTTTTCATCTTTGTTCCTTTCTTCCTTCAACTGTCTGTTACACTGTCAGGGACCCCTAGAGGTGTTGAGTCATACACCAGACTGAGCTCACCTTCACAGGAACCATCTTTATGTTTCATGTTTGCATGACTTCCCCCCCCAGGAAGCATGTTATAGACAGTAGACTTGAGGAGAAAGACCCCCAATCACTATCACACACTTGGCATACACATTCATGGCAATCCACTACCTGCTGAGATAAATAGCTTGCTGTTCCATGGTGAAAACCAGCAATCACTAGAGGTCTGTAATTTGAACCCAGTCATTTTTTGTATATATGCAGTGCACTGTAATACAGACAGACTCACTCAATTGAGAGTGACTTAACTTTTATCTAGGTGACATTTTTATTAAACGAAATATGTTAAATCAATGTTATTTTTTTCAGGTTATTTTCTAAATTGATTTCTGTATTTTCTTTATGGACTCCTGCTGTTTGACATGAGCAGTGACCAATAATCTTACCATCACAGCAGGAAATGACTAGAATACAAGCATCACATTTGTTATCTCATTATTTGGTATAAATAAATCACATTGGCAAGGTTGTTCAAGTGTTCTGAATACTGTTTACTGACATTCTACACATTATCTCTATGTAATTCCTTTGACATTTCAAAATTGTTACCTTTTAGTGTTATATGGAACTGCCCATCTGAGAGTCTTAGCACAACTTGAAACTACTGAAGCTACAACTGTTACTGTTAGGGGTGTGACGAGACACCTAGCTCACGAGATGAGACACGAGATTAGGTTCACAAGATTGAGACCAGATTTTAACACTATTTAAAAAATAATGAATAAATAAGGCTAGAAAAATAGTCCTTTATTCAGTCGAAAGTCACAAAATGAAAAATGAGCACTGAAAGGTTTTGCCACTAACTCAAATGACTGGCTTCTCTCCTGTATAGCTACCAGTTACACTGTTACTTATTCCATATGTATGGTGGAGAGATAGGAGTCTTCACTCAGAACCAAGGTAACAACGTAACCAAGCATTTTCTGGCAGTAGTTGAGAGTTGTTTTGTACTTGAATTTGTCATTGTACAACAGACCGAGAGAAATAAAGCTTATTTTATCGTTTCACAGTGATTACATTCTAAAGCACAAATAAATTACCATCAAACACTCAACAGATCATTTTTGTGAAGACAGATGTGCTCTTTTCTCCTCCTCTGCATTTTATTCATTTCAGCACTAAACAAGGAAGTAGGCTAGTCTAGTATCAATTTATGACCATTATAGGACGAAAGGAGAACATTTCTCTTTGTTTAATATCATTAAAAGTAAAGTTATGTTTTGCTGTCCGCTTCCCGACTCATTTTTAAAAAAGGACAGAGAACGGGAGAGTGGTCTCCGCGAGACAATGCCACATTGAACTGCACGCTGCAGTCTCGTGTGTGTCTCGGCCAAGAGAGTGTCGGTACTTTCTAACGTAATTCTGGATTTTACAGGCAGCTTTTTTCTTCCGCTATTGCTCTGCAAAAGTAAACTCGGAGTCAACTTTGGAGAACGGGCAGGGGAACTTTGATGCTAATTTCGAGGTTAAAGTACGACTCATTCATCATGCTGGATGCTGCTCTGCACTTGTGTACTGATATCGCGAGACACTTTTTACCTCAACGAAAAAACTTGTCATGTTTAATCTCGTGGGACGAGATCTCGTCACACCTCTAGTTACTACTGAAGGACTCTTTTTATTTATTTTTTATTTCCCCCCCCTTAGATATCTACCATAAAACATAAGCACTGGATAGACCGATGGGGTTGCTGTCATGAGGAATGTGACTGTTAGACATGAAATATGCACTCTGTCATATGAAGTCTCTTAGGAAAATTGATGATACCAACCTATGCACCGACCTACCTAACTAGGCTATCTAGCTGCCTTTGTATTTAATCTATTTATCGTATATAGCTATTGTATGAAGCTATTGTATATCATTGCGGCCTATCAGTGAAATATCTACTTGCGTCATGTTTTCTTCTTCCTCTTCTACAGTATCATTTTTTTTTTTTTTTTTTTTTTTTCTCTCTCTCTCTATCGCTCTCTCTGCCCCTTTTAGTCTTTATCTTTTAGATGCACACATGTGCATGCAACATCAAACGTGCAGTGTTATCATATAATGAGTCAGAGCTCCTTCCAGCATCTGGGACAGCATGTATATACGCCAGCTGTAAATAGACAGATTTAATCTGTTGCTTTCTGGAGATTAATGGCAACCAGTGCAGTTAACCAGATCTAATTTTCATTTAAAACAAAGGGCTTTACCTATGCTGAACCCACACTCCATCAACTGTAAGCCAAGAGCCAGCTGGCTTGAAGTGTTTGAAACTGTACAGTGAGAGTTAAGGGTGTGGCTTTATGCATTGAGGCATAGTGAGATTTCGAGCCACATCAAGTGTGTTAATGTACTGCTATCTGCCCACCACATGAATTGAGCATTGTGCTGTTGTAATGGAAAGTTGTGCTACTCAGTGCCTTTCTGCAATTTAGGTGCTTTACATTTCATACTGGAATCAAAAGTTCAAAATTAGTCTGTTGAGTCTTCTAAAACCCACTGTCTCGTTTCTAAAACAGCTAGTTATCAACATGACTAATGTGGTATGGTTGGGCGATATGGAGAAGATCAAATATCATGATATTTTTGACCAAATACCTCAATATTGATACCGCAGCGATATTGTAGTGTTGACTATTGGTGCTTTAACAAAATATTTACACAATGAGATTTTTGATAAATAATCATCAGTAATGACTAAGTGGGTAAAGGCAAATAATAGAACAGTTACAACAGTCTGGTAAGTTCAGAAAATGACATCACTTTACTGTAATGCAGCTTTTAAAACCAGGAAAAGACAACACTTATGCCACATTACGATATCCAAAATCTAAGACGATATCTAGTCTCATATCACGATATCGATAAAATATTGATATATTGCCCAGCTCTATAATGTGGGTTATGTATTAGAGATGTATACGCCACATACCAGGTATATAAGGCATGTAATATAATGTTTTAGTTCAGGTTGTATGATTCATAAAACTAATTTATACTTAACTCATTAGACAAAGCGAATGGGCAGTGTTTGAAAAGTATCTGCATAACCATCTTCGTGACTTAGTTGTATACAGTAAACTAGTACTTCATTTAAAAAGCGAATACTCAAGCATAAAGGTTTTTGGATGCTCAGGGATCAATTAGCCAAGTAAAGCTACCATAGCCTTGATGAAATGGATTGTCATTTGCACTAGTCATTATGCGTTGGAATTGTTATTTAGGGATTATCTTTCTTTTTGGTACACTCTAATATGTTGCTTATAGCATGCTTCATCAACTGAATCAATACGACAAGACCCATGGGGTGACTATTAAGCCTTTTCTTGACATGGTTGTACAGCAGTGACAAGTGTTCACCTGCAGTACCACTATCAAATTGCAATGTTCATTTGACAGAAAAGGCTAATAATGATAAATGACTGTTTGTCTCGCCAGTATTTAAGATGATTAGGGATTGCAGATTTTATATCCTCTGATAAATGACCTAAATTAGACTCGTAACAGGATTCATGAAGCTGTAGTTTAAAAAAGAATAAAAACAGCTTGCACAGGGGTTTTAAGTCTGGGGCCTTGTGTGGGGCCGTGAGGTCATATGCTGCTCTTCTGATGTGCTTTCTTAATTACCCTTATTGAATTCATTATTTATTTGCTCTGTTGAACCTGCTTAACCTTGCTGCCCTTCAGCAAGGAGTTAGCAGAGATCTCTACCTGTGGGAGGACGTCCAAGTTCAACCTCACTTCTTTGAAAAGTCATCAAGTGGAATTAATCAAATTTCAAAATATGAACTAGAAGATCTAAATTAAGTTATATTATCAACATGATTTAAATGCTTAACATTTCACAGAGGTCACTCAATAGACAGATTAATAGTTAATAGTTCAGATTGGCTGAATGAAGGTGATATTTAAAAAATGAATAGCTAATGTACAGTATTTCCAATTGATTTTACTAATTTGATTTCTTTCTTTCTATATACTAATATGCAAAATACAAAATCAGTGTTCCCTGACAGTCATGTCATCATGTCTCCATTGAGGTGCTGCCTTGACATTTATGTCGTGCAGTGTGCTGGTACATGTCAAAACAACTCATCACATAATTCATACATGGAAGACAAGCTACATGGTTTTGGCAAAATCCCATTAAAACCTGATGGATGAAAAACTCTCCAATGGAGTCTTCCAATGGCATTGAAATACATTATCTAGTCATTAGTTCAAGGTCCCTAAGAACTGGCTTCAATAAACAGTACATCATTTTGAGTCATATGAAGGTTAACTTCACTTGTATTAATATGATTTATTTATATTAAGATGATCCCACTTTACTGTGAGGTTAAATCATGCTTCTTTACAAAGGCTGCCAGAGGCTTTAAATTCCTTCTGAAACTTAGTATAACTTAAAGAAAAGTGAAATAAAATGTGATCAATACATTTCCAAAGCATACAAATAAATTTGGACAGTCTGGGGCATGCTTTGTTAATATTTACTATTAACATATAGTAAAGTATTTGCAAAATTTACAAAACCTTTATCTCACAAAAGATTTCGAGCATTGATTCTGTAAGTTCCATATTCAGCTTTGGCTGGGCAATTTGATAGCTGAATTCTGTTCTTTTGTGTGCTCTGTGGTAATTACATAAGTGCTATGTACATAGGTTATTTGTATAAAGTTACACTTCTCTTTGCTAGTTTTGGCACAGCTTGTTGCCACTTTGCATCTTTGTACCTCTGATCCTAGTTCTACTTGTGTTGTTGGTTTCCATAAATAAAAAATAAAAAATTGATATCCTGCTGCTCTTGTCTCTCTGTGGTTGCATGTCTGTATGCACCCTAATGTCTGCCAAAATGTCTCTTTTTTTTTAAATGGAGCCACTTAACAAAAAGTTGCTGGGTTGGTTTCAAAAACCTTTGTCAGCCAGTCAATTTAAAGACATTTGCTCTCATAAGTCTGTAAAAAAGAAGTTTGCACTCATGATTGGATTAAGATGTCCTTCATCAGTTTTGCAGTGTCTTAATATCAGAGACGTTCTTCCTCAATTATTTTAGATGGGAATTTTAGCTCCGATAACTCTACAGAAGATTATTTCACCCAAACTAGGGATGGTAGAATGACATTGAGTTGCCAAAAAGTGGGGGGAAATGTGAAAGTGCTTTGAAATGAGTTATAAACCCTGAACATAGAACACCTATCAGCTCCACTCCATTGGGCAAATGTGTCTGTTTACTCCAAGTCCTTGAAGGGCTGTGCTTTTGAGTTTGCCAGCAACACATCTCATGGTCACATTTGCCTTCCGTTGCCATGGTATTGCAGGCAGAACTTGCTAGATAGTAATGATCATTTCTGCACACCTTTATAATTCAACTCACTCTTGGCAAAATGCACCGAGAAAGAGAGAGTGAAACGGCATGCACCAATTTGTGTTACTGTCTGTATCAAGGATTTTTAGGAGGAAAATCACAGCACTTTCATTATATCGCAAAAAAGAGGAAAAAAAAACAATACAATTTGCTAGATTCCCATACCCAAAGGCCTGGCATGATTATTTATTAATGTGTTGGCCGTGCTCCTTCATAGATGCTATGTGAATGATTCATGAGTTAATTTATACAGTAAATAACAAAAGGTGAAACAGTCCGTCCATACATCAAGAGCTTTGCCAAATACTGCCCAGCCCCTGTTGCTAACCTATGCATGGTATATTTACTCATAAAGGATTCATGAAGCATTTGAACAGACCTTCATCAAACTTCAGATTCTGACGTTTCTTGAAAGTTGTCACCTAATTTGAGGCAACATTGCCTTTTTTTCTGTGTACATCATACATTTAAAGGCACATTTGTAAGAAGAAATAGCCCACGAAAACTACCCTTTATATTGTGTGGAAAGGACTTTGAAGGAGTTTCAATCTTCCACTTCTCATTAGTACTGACTGTGATTCTGTGGCAAATGAGTGGGGTATGCAATGAAAGGCAAGAAAAATATATTCAGATCAAACTGAATTATGAACTAGCCCTGGAAAATTGGGGTCAGTGAAGGATCTCTTTGATTTTATTTTTATTTATTTTTTGCAGCTGTGTGTCCATATTACTGAGGTCTGATTAAAAATTCAAATTCAATGAAACTAGTGCAGCAAAAAAACATCATATGGTCATTTAAGAAAATCCAGTAAATTCAGGCTGTTGTGTAGATTAAAGGATTATGTCTGATCGTGTTTATTGTGTTGAAGTCAAAGGGAGAATATGAGCAAGTGTATTAAGTTAGTTTAATTTGAATATGTATAACTTTTGTCTTTCAATCTTGTTTCCAATCCACATAGTACCCTAAAACAGATCTGCTAGACAGGTTTGCCATTTTCCTTGGAAATATTATACACACACACAGCTTTCCGGGATAGGAGAAAAACGTGCTCTGGTTTATTGGCGTTTCTTTAAACCAGTCATAGTCGTATTGGATGGACGGAGCAACGGCCCCTCTGCAAAATAGTCTTGGGAAGGACCTTGTTTTGGTGGAACGTTTTTTTAGTCGTGCAACAGAAAACTCAGATTGGACAAATAGTCTAGCTAGCTGTCTGGATTTACCATGCAGAGCTCTGAGGAGCAGGTAACCATAGTCCTCATAAATCGACCGGAGTTTAAAATGCCAACACAAAAAAAGCCCTACTTAACGGATATCCTGCCTAAGGGGCCATTTGGTGTAAGCGCACATGTTTTGCATCGTTTTGGCCGATCGTCCAAACGAATTCTGTAAATGCACTGCCTTTAAAACTGGTCCCAGGGTGAAAAAATTCGAAAACGCCGCCCTTTCATCTTCGTTTGGACGGCGAAGTCACATACTTGTGGATCGGTTTCTTCTTCTACTGTCTGTTTGTATACAGCGCGCAAGCTTTGTGCGGATGCTCCGCCTCTTCTCTGGTTGTGGTGAATTTCTGTAGCAGAAACAGCGCCACCTATAGGCCTGGAATATGAAGTAGCGTGTTGAGTCATTTACAAATGAATCCGTTTGGACACAATTATTCTTAAAACGATGCCATGGAAGACGGGGGAAAAAAAGATTGTTTTGGTAGATGTGGACGTGGCCTAAATGAGGGACGTCTGGCGGAATTTCCGGCGGCACAGGAGCAATCCCGGAAGTGGAACATTGTGTATATAGACTACATTTGAATTAATAACTGTTTAGACTATTCTCCAAGGCTGTGTAGCTGTTTAGCTGTTGATTTTCCACTTTGAGCATTTTAGATTTTAACCTTTAATTTGAGATACTTCAACATATCACATTTTGTTTAAAACATCAATTTGTATTAACCAGTGATTAGATTAAAAAAAAATGTCGATCCATTAAAATTTCTTTTTTGTTAAATGCATGGACATATTTAAAAACATATCAATTATTACACCAGCACCAGGTGGATAGTAGATATTTGCACTAATGTAGTATTAAATGGTTTGCATTTGTTAAAAAGGACAGTAACTGTGTTTGTTTATTTGCCATTTCTAAAGTCACTCAGATAATTATGGGTCTGGGGAACTGTATTGAGCAACAACTAGTTTGGAGTGTACTGTTTGAGGGAGGACAATTCCAGCAAAGATAAGTTTATTTTTTATTTTTCCTTCTAGCACTCTGTAAACGGGACGTCATGTGGTTCCACGCAGGAGGTCTGGAACAATCAGGGCTTGTGACCTCACCTCAAAGAAAAACAAGCAGTGAGCACATCCATAGCAATTCTTTTGGCATCCTAGTGTGTGAAACAACAGCCAACCACTAGTCATCTGCTTGTTTTTCAAATAATCAATAAAATAGTGGATATAGACATAACTTTGACACCCACCCTGCGTGCCCATTCTTCACAGTGAACCCCTTTTTAAAAAGGAGCAAGAAAAACAGGCCATAATGATTTCCACTTCTACGTCCAATTAACTGGGAGGCATTGTGTCACTATTCATTTGTAATCATTATGTATATTCGCATGAGTAATGAGAGAGAAGTACAACAGGTGAGGCACTCCCTCACTGTTGCAGATGATAAACTTGCAGCTCGACATCTCAGATTACAAACCATTAAATGGCGATGGAGGCAGTTCACAGTCAATTGCATCCATCATTACAAGAGAGCATGAATTCCTGCTACTGGCATGAGAGAACTCAAGATACCTTGGCTCCTACATCAAAAGTATACCGTTCATACTGACTGTAGTCAGCATATATAAGCTGTACTCAATTAAATACAAACACGCAGTAGGTTTCAGTTAAACAACTAATTGATTTAAGATCTTAATCTGTTGATGCTGTCTGAACATTTGTTTTACTGTTAGACTACTACTGATACGGGTTGTTTTGCAGTAGGGCGATTTAATAAGCAATATTGTTTGAACTCAGGAGAGAGACTCAACACATAAAGATGAGGCAAGTACTGTATGGGACGATTACTGGGAGAAAAGCAGGTCTTTTTCTTCTTCTTTTGAAAATAATCAGGTTTTGAATATTACACTGCAATGGAGAGATGACGACATACACTGGTCCATAATTGTTTTTACCAAAATACACAGCAGAGTAAACATTTTGATGCACTATGGATACTCATCATGCCAACATGTTATACTTAACTTCAAGAAACTGATGATTAAAACTTAATGAGAAGGTTTTTTTATTTGTTTATTTACAAAAAAATTGTATTAAACCAAGTCAGACTCACTGTATATTAATGAGATGATTAAAAGGAATTTTACAGTAGCAACGATTGTAATGTAACACAAAAAGAAAGTGCTCCGGCATAATCAATGTGCTGCCAGATTACTCTTTGCTCATTTAGATTGCTGAGAACCAAACACATTTCAATTTTCCAAATACATTGATGAAGGAGATTAAATACTATTTCAGCAATCACGATTCATGGCATGCATTAAAAAGTGTTACATAATAGTGTTGAATTAACACTCATTGAGATACATAGAGCCAGATCATTACAAATAATGTCCCATTAGAAAACCTCCTAGAAAAACAAAGAGCTCTCTAAAAGAAATATAAAGGTTCTATAACTCATTAATGCAAGACATTGTGGTACCACTTGTGAGCCTGTATAACTCAGGAAATTAGGGGTTGATTTACTGGAGAGGTCAACCATGTTACAAAAATGTGCGCTGTTGGGGAGGTAAGGTTCTTTATATGGAAACATCCATCAACAACCATAAGCTACTTTTGTTTTGCAGCAGTCTCAAAGCTCTGAAGCCGTTTTCCAGCAAACATGCAGGACACAGTTGCCACCTTATGCTTTTGCGACCACTAAATTCATCACTTTGTTAATTCAGGTAAAAACATTTAACATTTGTTCCCCAATTTTAACTGAATCGTGTCCAGATGTTAGAGCCCAGATGTACTGGCGTATGCTTTTGGAGCAGACATCTCAAACCACATTCAAAGGCATTTACAAGCAACACTAGCTCTACCAAGATATGTGCTAATGTGTACACGTCTTTGTTTGCCTCACACAATAGCTATTGTTATGGCAAAACCATGCAATGCTGCCAAAGTAGGTGTGTGGTATCTCAGATACTATACCATCATCAAATATTTATTCAAATCTCTGCTGAGAAAAGCCAGCTGTTGTGCTGCCCTATTTAACTGAACTTCTGGTTGCTTTTGAATCCTTAAAGCAAGAACTTCTCTGCCCTAGGGGTCTTGGAAACTTCCACTGCTTGCTGGCATGAGAGATAATTGAATAACCTGTATGTGTCAAATATTTTTGATTAATCACACAGGGGCAGCAGATATGTATGGCTTGGTGCTTAGCAGAACCATCTTCTGATTGGAATGTCACAGGTTTGATCCAAAATATAGCCATCTCTTGTGAAATGCCCTTGAGCGAAAGACTGAATCATGACCAGCACCAGGTGTGCTGCTTCTGAGAGCTCGTCTTGCGAAATGCATACATTTGTGTCTTGGAGGGAAGGAAGACATTTTAATTACCCTGTTTTGGTATTATGATTGAATTGTTCTGAAATGCCTCAGAAGAACAATCATAGCTTTTCTATTCATGAAGTGCTATACACGGCACCGTAATAAACAATAATTTATTCCTTTAGGAGGCATTGTATGAATATGCATTAGGCTTACGGTATTTTTGCTTTAAATGAATACATACATAGGTATGGCCACTCACATAGAAATATATGCCTGCAGCTGTGTTCGTATGAAACGTCAAAGCCATAGGTGAAATGATAAAAAAAGATTATAAAAGGGGTGACTGGTGCAGCGATTGATTCAAGGTCATATGCTTTTTTCAATGTATGAATAGTCAATGCGTTTCATTCAAAGCAGTATGTATACATGTAACAGGAATGTGGACATGGCATTATGCAATATGTCTCCCAGTCTCCTTTTCATGCATTTATTCTTGAGGTCAGAGGTCCAACAAAGGCATTTTTGTCAAACACCTCTCCTGGTTGACACAGTAATGAGACATTTAACAATGTTGTATTCCTGCTGATGTGTTCTGTGATTACTTTGTCTTTGCGCTCACATTTCTTTGGAAGTGAAAGTAATATTGAGATTAATGTATGTATAGTTTGCCACAACAGATAAAGGTCTAACACATACAGTTGAAGCCCAGGAACTTAGGAGGCTTTTGACACTTTGGTTTCCTTATTAGAAATATCTCTACGGCATGATCTTAGAAAGGGTGAAGTTACTGTGTCCAATCCTTTGACATTTAATGGAACTAACAACCTACTGGCTGGTTAGTGTTTTGATTAACATCCTGTCTTGAATTTGCTATTTAACTGAAACATAATATATTTGCAGGGATTTACAATATACTGTATACAACATGCGCTACTCTCCATCCTCCAACCCTCTCCTCAAACTTTTAATTGAATAAAGGAAGAGATTTCAGGAAGAGCAACATAAATAAACATACTGTATGTATAAATATCTCTTTTTCTACATGGACCATCCTCTCAAAGCGTGATGGGTTCCTCTAGGAAAAGCGAGGTTTAACTATTCTTCGTTGCTTTGACTTTTTTTTTTGTCCCTTGTTTTTTTTTTTTTTTTTTTTTTTTTTTTTTTTTTTTTTTTATAATGCTCTTGGTTGACATAATGAGAACACAATGTCAGCGTTTATAGTATGTCCTCATCAGTGACAAATTAAGTGATACTTTCCCCATTAACATTGAGATGAACCTGATGGATTGATGAGTCGTCATGTACTCTGTGTAATGTGTCTGCCTCCAACCTGCCATCTGCCAGGAAAATCAAATCAGAACTAAGGCATCTGACAATTTATTTTGTGAGGAGAAAAAAAAGGAAAGAGGCCTTTATGAAAGAGTCCTTAGAGCTACATGTGACCTGTGGAAAGAACGAGGCTAGATAGAAAGATACATACATTTCAATCATAAATGTGGAGGAGGATTCATCTCTGGGGAAAAAGTGTTGTTTTTTTCTTTCTTTTTTTTAATTTGCAGGATTTTATTCAACTGTTGGAAAAAGTGAGTCTAAGAATTTGCACTTTATATCAGCAATGACACTGACACCTTTTCTTCAAAGTGAGGAATCAATGGAAGGGGAGTGGAGAGACGATCTCTTCTCAGATACCCATGTCTCCCTTCATGTCTTTTTTCCCACATTGTCAGAGGCTACTGTAGCTGCGACCCCCTGGAGCTACATCCAGAGGGTCAGATACAAGGAGCTGGGAAGGGGCCTGCTAATCTTAGCCATGCAGGCTCCGATTACTCAGGCAGAAACGGAGAGGGACGTTTTCAAACCATTAAAGGCAAGACTGCATGAAATAAAGGACATAAGATGCCAGATTTTTTAAATTTATTTCATCACAGTTTGTGAAGAGGAACGTTTCACTTTCGTCTGCTTCTCTGACGTTACGATAACACAACATAAAAATGACACTGACAAATAACATAAAATATCACCATAAGGTAAAAAACAACACTTAATATGGGGACTTCCCAGTCCCTTGACCATGATCTATGATTGCATTGCCAGACCTTGCATTGTTTATATTTCAAATATTTTACCCGTTATTCTAGCTGGTGTATGAAAAAGAATCAGGATACAAATAAGTATATTTATATTTATCCAGAATTCGTAGAAAGGAAACATAAAATAGAAAGATTAACAACAACAATTATAGACTAATATTCCTATTGCAGATCGGTTAATTTCACTGACCTATAATTCATATTTTTTTAGCCAAAAGCGGAAGGAAGACTTTTTTTTGCCAGGTCTTGATGTGCCTCTTCAGGAGTTTTGTAGATGTGTTTTTCCCCCTCTATCACCAGTAGTCTGGATGGGTATAGCAGGCCAAAGTATATATTTGCGTCCCGGAGCGCCTTTTTCAAGTTTGAATATGCTGCGTGTTGCTGTTGACCTTGCTGCTCCAAGAATGCGTTGTCGATCACTCCGCTTCATCATCACCCTAACAATGTATGGTCTCGGTGGCTCTGTTGGGCCCGGTCAGGGTCGCAGGGCTCTGTGCTGCCGCTTGACCTCTGGCACCCGGCCTGATCCGTCCAAAACGTAGCAGAGGATCATTGCCATTTTCTTAACAGGGTTGGCGAACTCTAACAGGCTCTACTTAAGGCCCACAAACACCAAGGTTGAAGAACATTTTAATGTGGCTTGTCATGAAGGTGTGCAAGTAGATGAGATTTACAAATGTACAAGTTAGAGTGATTTCTCTGCTGTGTTTTTCAGAATTTGACAGTAGAGTTGTTATTTGTAGCAACACCACCATGGTATGTCTGTGATTTTGGGAAACTCAAAATGACTACACCAAATAATTATTCCCCCAGTAGAAACGATGTGATGTGGAGTTAAATATTGTTAAATATTTTCATTGCTATATTTATTGTGCTGTATTATGCTGTACTAGACCATGTTGATACATACTGTGTCATACTTTGCCATTGTTAGTGACTTGTGAGTGTTTCAACTTTAACATGACGCATTCTGTTCGGCACAAAATCAATAAAATATGTATGATTTCTTTTCCATCTGCAAATAAATGTGTTTGCAGCATATTCTGAATATTAAGTCTATGATTCAACCCTCTTTAATAGAATATTTATAGGACGATCATGCATACTCTGCAAATTAGGGATAATGTAGTGTTTCTGTGGTCAAGGCAGTGAGTAAACAAATGTAAACAGTTGCAATATGTGTTCTTAAAATATTTAACAAATGTGTATAATGGGGCGCCCCTCGAGTGGTTACGGCACATAACACATGGGCACAAATGCCCTAAGCAGCGTACCATGTTCCCCTACTCTCTTTCCCTACATTTCCTGTCTTTTCCAGTATCACTTTCAAATAAAGGCATACAATGCCCAAAAATAATATAAAAAAAAAAGACAGAAATGTGACTAAATGAGAAATCGAAAAAAAATTCTCAGTTGATACTATCAGAGCCGGTCTACGGAGAGACTGTTCACTTTCTATTTAGCCCCAATGTACAGAATTTGGTTGCAGTTCCAGCATAGTTCCACTAGGGGTCCTTTGCAAAATGAATGGGACTCTATGGAGCTAGACGGCTAAATTTGTCTCTTTCGCCTGATTGCCATTGAGAAATCTCAGATTTGATTGTAGTTTTTGAAGTTCAACATGGATTATAGGTCGAAAGTTGAATGAACAAGTACTTATGTCCTTTCAATTTCTTACAGGTTGAGTCGTTGTTGCCAATAACATGCTAGCATTCTGCTAATGGATGCTGATTGGTCAGTGAAGGACTGATTACGATCAGAGATCCCGCTTGATGGCATCCGAAGCAGAACCAGAATGTCAGAGTGAATATGTCGGCGTGGTCTTTAAAACATTATCTAACCTCTTTCTAGCATGTGTATTGACAGGGAGAGCCTAACCTGTCAGCTGTGGTGTCGATGCCTCGAGAGAAAAAAGGAAGTGACTCAGAGCTTGCCGTAAAGCAGTATCTCTGGTCGTACGATGTGTATGACGTCATTGACATTTTAAAAGGCTTTTTAGAACAACATCTTTATTTTCTCATCTTAAAACAACCTGTTTATGCTCCTAATTTGTGTGTACTTACACTCTTCTGGGTTTTTTTTGTGCTCAAGACAAAATGCTTCAATTGCTCTTTATTCTGATGTAATTGATTTATAATACAGGTTATTGTATCCAATTTTCTTGTATGACACCTCAGGGTGTGGGTGAGAGAGGGTGAGCAATCTGTCTGCATTTGTGCATTTGTAGTAGTATGTATGTTGTGTAATGCTGTTTTGTTTTGTATGTATTTTATAATTTTGTATTTGTGTTTATAGTAACCCCTCGAAAATGAGATACTACATCTTAAGGGACTTTCCTCCAATAAATTCAAATGGAGATGTGAAGGGAACTTACACTATATGCTGCAATCTCCACTTCATTTTCTTATGTGACAGTAATTAACAGGATTTGATATTAGCAGTCACTAGGAGTTTTGTCATGTCACCTGCATAACTGTGTCATCACAAGCAGGACTCATTATACAATTGTTAGAAACAGGTTATTAGTATTATCTCAGATTAAAAATGTTTTGCAATTTTACATGTGATGTGCTTTGCCACTTAGACACTATTGTTCTAAGTGCAGCAACCTAAAATCCTTGATTACCAATATCACAAACAGGTCGTTGTATGAAGTGTAAAGATTAAAACATGACAAGTTGTCAGACACATTCGTGTATTACGAGAATAATGAATCAAGACCTGCTTAAAACCTGATAAGGGGAAAAGTTTTTTTTTATTCCAACAAAGAAGAAAGGGATGATTTTCAAAGTGAACAGTAGCAGAGGTGGAAATGAGAGAAGGCAGTGTGCATAAGGAGGAAATGGGAGGGTGAGAACATGAAGTGTCCTTCTCTGTCCCCTTTTTTATCAAAAAGGATAGATGAGTTTCAGCTTACACAAGAAAACATTTTCTATTCATGCATATCAGCTGACTTGGGCAAAGCTGATTGAGCTGAAACTGAACTGACATTATCTTGGTTTGTCAATCTAATGTGCAGCAATATTTTCCTCATCCATTCATTTTCAGTCTCTCTCATTATGTTATGGCAAATGCACTGTAAGAACTTTGCATTATAAGTCCCTATTCAATTATAAGTGTCAAGTTTCCCTCCATATTCATTTACATTTTGTGATTATTTAACTATTCAGGCTCCCATATTGCTAACTTTATATTGGATAATTTCAAAGTTTTAGACAAAATTTCAATTTGGAGTAAAATCACAATCATTGTTTGCTTCCGCCACAACAACCATTATGTGTGAGACAGTCGTTATACTGTCTTAATACGGACACTGTATCATCCTATTAGGTAAAACAAATCAGCCCCTGAAGTATCATAAATATTGTACCTAAGCAACATTGATATCCTTGGATTCTTAAAATGTGTGATGCTGCATGATACTCAGAAACATCCTCATGAGTTTACAGAATCTTATAATATCTGCAAGAATGAAAACTATGACTCAAGAAGGATTGTTTTTCATGTGAAACTGTCAAAGTAAAAGTTTGCATAAAAGTACATATTACTCACTGTTCAGTGTTGCCTTTCATATTCTTTGAATCTTTTTTTGTCCAGGGTCAAGTATTGTCTGTTATGCACTTGAACCCTTACTATCTAATTTTAACAACCACTATATAATTGTATAGAGGGGCTATCTGCAGAAAGTGGAAGATTGTTTCCTCGTGTTCCAGTTACTCAAGTGTTAGTGCATTATGATTTACCAAATGGATGAACGCCTGTTTGCTGGGCGTAAGTGTGAGCCCTAGTTGATTTGAGTGATGGCTAATAGATGCATGATAATGAAGTGGAGAGGCGATACGGACATGGTATTCTTGTGAGCGAATCTCACCCATTAAGAGACGCATCTCTGCCCGAGCAGAAGTGCACTGCTTAATGGGTTCATTTCATCATGGCCAAAAAGCTTTAATTGGGTGACACACTGAAAGATGGATGGATGAGTTGTACTGGAAAGAATATAGGTGGTATCTGAGGTGGACGGATAAGTGTTTATTTGTGTGTGTTGTAAAGAGAGTAGAGGCTTGAGGGAGATTATGTTAATAGGACCCATTAGATCAACAAATTTCTTTTTTTTCTTGCGTAGTACACAACAAAGTGTCTGCCTTCGTAAAGATACTAGAGACTTAAAATACGAGAATTTGATTGGCAGAGAGGCTGAATGTGGGTGAATGTGTTTAGCATTCAGAGAGACAGAGATACAGAGCAGCAGCCCACACATATTGCAGTGATGGGTGGATGAGGAACAAACTTGCTAATGGAAATTATGTTATGCATATTATAACCCCTAAGTGTATCAAGATGTCCATCTGTCATATATTTCTCCATATCAGCACCTACAAGAAAAATAATGACTTGCAAATATATTCCAACTATCAGAGCATCACCTTTGTGTTTAATTATAAAGCAGTGCTGTATTTAGAGGGCTTATAACATAACCACAATGTTTCATTTTCGAGTTTTGGAACTCGCATATGACAGACATCACTCAGTGTTGCTATTTAAGTCAGTGGAAATACAGGTGTTCCTATCTGACAGGAAATTCAGACAATGGGGCTTTTTTATTTTATTTTTATTTGTAACAGCTCCTTTTGGTTCAGAATAATTGAAATGCCACATCACTGTGACAATAGGTATTCAGAACTGTTTTTCTAGTCAATTGTTTTGGAGATAAAGAAGGAATAATCATGTTTTTCCATTTTCATAAGTGAGACTATTATCACGGCAGATGTTGAGGAGGAGTGTTAACACGTCTATTTATGTGCAACCTATTACTTTAATGATGATAAATCTTCCCCGGTGACACTGGTTGATCAATTTCTATCTATTCAAACTAAAATGTGCAGTCACATGCTGCATTTAAATGTCCAACTGGCATAAATGGACTTCATACAATTCCACGAATGGCAAAGCCTAACAAATCTTTTCTGTAGTAGCTACTAAGCTGCAAAAATCAAACAATTTAGTTAGGTAGTAAATTTGCCCCTTTTCTATGTTATTACTGGTTGCTGACAGTCATGTACATTTACACAACATAGTATTGAATGGGAAGCATGGAAGGACTACTGCAATCTGTGTTTTTGGTTTAAAGATATGTGTATATTACAGAATTTATGGCAAAATACCCTTCCAAATGGACCATTGTCTTTGACTCGTACCCTTTTGCCATCCAGTAGGAGCAAGTGCAAGCCACAATACATCAATCATAAGCAGTGTTGCCACAGTTACTTTGAAAAAGTAACTTAGTTACTTTACAGATTACTTGATTTTAAAAGTAACAAAGTTAGATTACAAGTTACTTTATTAGTTACATTCAGCAACTGCCGACAAAACCCCTACAGCCTCGACATAAAAATGACAACCGGTTTACTGTGAGGCAGCTCAGCATTGCCAGCAGTAGGGATCTGGTTTATTATGGCACGAAAGAGAGCGAGTCAACCGTGTTTAACGGCAGCATTTCCGCTACAACATAGGCCTACTGCCCGACCAACTTCTTCAACTTACTGGTTTTGCACCGAAGTCCAGCTTTTGTTGTTTGGGTGGTGGGGGGCCTCCTGCTCTCTGCTTCGCACCACCTGCTGGGACTTGCTCTGTAAGTTTGACTGCAGTGCTGCGACTCCAAATGTTTCTTCAGATTTGACGAAGTGTTTTTGTAGCTAGATAGCACTTTGTCTCCACCAGCACAGAGTGTACAACGAACCTTAATACTGCCGTCTTTAGCTGACACAAACTCAAAATAGTGACTGTATTTCCAGCTAGAAAACGCGCATCTCTCTCCTCCCTCCATTGTTGTTTACGTTTGTGTCGCTGCGTGATACACGTGAACTGTCCACATGCTGAAAACGTGACTTGACATGACTTGACCCCGAGACGCAAGAAGAAAGCAAAAATATATATTTTTACTAAGGAAAATGACAAAAATAGTAACGCACAGTGACTTGGATAAGTAACTTTAATCTGATTACTGGTTTGGAAATAGTAACGCGTAAGATTACTCGTTACTGAAAAAAGTGGTCAGATTAGAGTAACGCGTTACAAGTAACGCGTTACAAGTAACGCGTTACGTGGCATCACTGATCATAACTTCATTTAATTCAAATTGTTATTTATTCAAAGATATATGAGTAAATTGTTACCGCTTTGACTATGGTTCTCCCTACCTGCTTAAGGGTATATAGCCTATATTATGCTTTATTCTATCTTAAATATATTTATAGATTTTACAATTAACACAGTGTACATGGTTTAAGTTTCATTTAAATGTCAGTTGCTCAGCAGCCAGCCACAGAATGTGTAGAAATTCACCTGATGAAGTCAACAAAATGTGTTAGCAAGTGGCCGGGTTGCACATATCCTCAGAGGTTTATGCCTCAACGCAGAGGTCCAGGGTTCGAATCTGACCTGTGACAAATTTCATGCATGTCTTCCACTTTCTCACCTAGCTGTCCTGTCAAAAAAATTAAAGGAAGAAAAGCCCCAAAAATTATCTTTAAAATTGTCAGCAATAGAAAGTAAGGTTGTTTTTACTATTAAGGCTTTTAAAAAATGTTTTGACTTTCTTCCTTTTATTACAGATGTTTGACTCCAGTGAAATTGGCTTTGCACATCTATTTCTAGTACATACATACATACATACATGCATACATACATAGTAATTTGTGTGTAAATTACACACTCAAAACAGCTCACGGCACATGCGAGATTGTGCACTCATGCCACTGTTTAAGCTCACTTTACAGAGGTTCCTCACAAAGTGTGTGCATAATGTATTCCCCCTCTGTGGTCAAAACATAAAAGTGGATTGTTGTATTTGTTGTGTTTGTTTGTTACTTTTGTGTGCACAGTTGTGTTTTCTCGCCGCGGGAAGAAATCTCTCTAATAGACATTTTAGAATGAAAGTTAATGGTGTCAGTTCCATGTTATTTTGTGCTTGGTAATGTTGTCCAATGGAGCTTGATGTACCTTTGTGTCTGTATGTCAAGCCTCAAGGGACAACTCTACCAAACACAGAACAAAAAGGACCTCACAACCTTGCATATAACTGAGACAAATTCATTACATTGGGTCTGCAGGTAACTTAGCCCATCTGTTCATTTTGTCGATGTAGAACATGACTTCTCTGAGGCTCCTCTTGGATAAAGTTCCAGTCTTCTCTGCCTATGGCTGCATGTTGTTTTGTGTAAAGTTTGTTTCAAAACATTTTTCTTAAAGTTACCTGTTTCAGAATAAATTCACAATATGTGTGTAATGTAACAACCACATAGGATTAAGATAGTGCTTCTTTCTATCTTTCTTTCTTTGTCTTCTGAAAACAACTTTAGACAGTGGCAAAAATTTAATATTTTTGTGGATGGACCAAAGGTCATGATTATTTGTTGTTGCATACAACTTGTTTGTTGTATGCAATTCACATGCATGCAGTGCATGTGATGATAGCATTGACATGCTGCCGTGTGTAATTACAGTACATGATAAAGAAAGACTTAAAAAGACAGACACCTGCTATGCTCAGCTTGGCAGAAAAAGAAAAACGCCCAGGTGCTCCTAGTGTCGCTCTTTCTGTCTCTTACCTTCGTGTGTGTGTGTGTGTGTGTGTGTGTGTGTGTGTGTGTGTGTGTGTGTGTGAATGCGTAGGAAACAGCATGTGTGTGCATTTCTGTGCTCTAGCTATCCAAGTGGTGCCTTGCACCGGTTCTGCCTACGAGCTAGCGACCTATTTTTCTCGGTGTTGAACGAAGTAGAACAAAGAGAGATGCAGAGAGGGACGGGGAAGGAGGGGTGCAGATCATTTCCTCTGCTTTTATTCAGGCCTGTGGATTAATTACCCTGTACCTAAACCTGATCCTGTGCTGTGAGCGAGACACTTTGGCATCACCCTAATCAATAATGCATTTTTCTGTGTCTCCATTTAATTTGCACGCAGGCCCCACACGCTGGCATTACCATCTCCCTGGAAAAGTGCAGTAGACACCTGATACCCAAAGTGCAGCACTCCACCCCCACCCCTATGCCATACTCCATGACACCCCTCCCCTCTCTGTTGCTCACTTACAAATTGATTCTCTCTTAATGTTCTGTATGGGGGAAAAAATCTCAATCCGCAGGAGCAGCGTAATAAGATACACGACATGTAGGATTAGTTCATGTGTTTGTACTAATTTGTTCCTGTTTTGGTTCAAATTGTAACACACCATTTATATGTAAGGTGTATTTAGCAATTTAGGGACAGCTCAGGTTTAAGGAGCAAAGTGGAGCTACAACTCCTCAGAGTGGTAGCATAGTTAGCACGGTGCTACATTTGCAGTCTTTAAACAAGAGTAGCTGTTGTAGCAAGGTCAAAACTAACGGCGGAGACGGGTAAGTCATTTGATCTTGTGTGATATATCTGCAGTGTGTTTGTGTGTGTTTGTTCCTGCATTGAAAGGAGAGCCGTATGTCAGGACCTTAGACTCTTGTTTTGTTAAGCTTGTGGTTTTCTTGAGTACCTAATTTAGTAGCCACTCTCTAATGTTGACCAGGTGTTTCCAGACTTAGTGACCTGGAGGGCACTTTCAGGATGTCTTAGGATTTTACTTATGGCAATCGATGAGCACTGTAGTTATTTTTGATTGAGTGCATGAAAGATACAGTATTATGTGCTGGTGGATAAAAGTAGGCTATTACCAGTTGGGATATTTGGCAGTTTTATTTGATAATACAGTTTTTGTAATGTGGAAAGTTATTTTATGTTAATGTTTAGACTACCGGGACATATTGGGTCAACAATTGTCACCAAATCCTATGTGACCTAGACATGGTATCTGTTAAAGGTGCCATTTGTAGTTTTTTTTAGGAAACAAACACAAATGTTGTTTACATTTAGTGTTTCTCACCAAAAACACATTGTTTTTATCCTAGAGTTCTAGGAAACATGTTAATTCCTTCCTCATAAAACATTTTCAGAACCATATTTTTTTTTTTATATTACAAATCCTGCTTTGTGTGCGTTCATGTTTGCTAGCAAGCATTGTTACGTTGCCGCATTACAGCTACCAACTGATCAGCAGAATAGCATTAAACCAACAGCAGAATGTTCAATGTGATATCACGACTTCGCGTAAACATACACGCCACTTTCTAAAGCCACGTGGCGTGTTATCGCGAGGCTATGGTTGGTTTTAATGTAAGTCAATAGAGGCCAAACGGCGTTGATAAACACGCTGAAAAGCGAGTGTGCGTCTTCATAACACGCCAATAACAATATATGATTTGGCGGGTCATACATACGCCACTTCATGAGATCACTCTGGAATGTTAATTGCACGGCCCACATGCACATGTGTCCTTCCTCGTGCATCCTCGTGTGCATGCATGATACAAAAAAGGGGGTGGAGATCTTGTTTAAAACATTGCTCCATAGCGCTCCTAGTGATCAAAAACTGCACAGCATACCTTCAAGTTTTCCCAAAGAAATTATCTTTATTTGTTAAATTATGTAACATTTCAAATCATTTTAGTGCAACTAAATGCAATTGTTTTAGATCAATATGTGCAAATGTTTGCTCACATTGTAATCAGATCTTTGCGGTCAGATTCATGTTGTTCATGTAAAATTTTCCTAGTCAAGTTACAATGATACAGACAGAGAGTTAGAAAGGATAATACAGGCAGTGACAGTAATTGCACAGTTATTTTCCTTTTCTTTGTTCTTACACTGTAACGGCTGTGTTCCAGTGTCTACTGTTGTATCTGTGTACTGCATGCATGGGAATGAATTACATTAGAAATATATTTGAATATATTTATAAGTCGCTAAGAGGGTCTGAAATATCGCTAAATCTAGTGAGAAAGTCGCCAAGTTGGCAACACTGTCCTCAACGTTACTGCTGCAGCTTCCTGATTTCCCAAACTATGGAGCAAAAGCACAGAACGTGCATGTTAAAATCAGTACCTTTTAAAAGGAATTTTTGTTAACTTATAAATGCACTAATTTTGACAGCCCTAATGTATATGTATGTGTTTTATACATACTGCACACCCAATCGCCCTTTGGGGACACAAATAAAGTTAAAGTTGAAGTGACTGCATTTTTAGCATTTATGTATTACAATTTCAGGTCAGAGCCAAAGAATATTTAATTATAATTTTTTACCTGGTCAAAAAATGTCTGTGTTACTTTATGTCAAGGAGTCACAGCAGAATAAATGTTACTGAAAGCAGTGTGCTAATGGACTCTGTGTGACCCATCTGTCTATTGTCAGGAATGAGAATAGTGACACAGTGGGCCAAGTGAAGCTGTTGCTACCATACAGTACATGTAGAATCTCATGGGGAATTGGTGATGAGGGGTCGTAAACGTCAAACAAACACTAGGGGCACAGGCTGTGCACCAAAATACAACAAACCACATTCTAGTCAATCACCGACAAGATGGTTGGGGGAGGGGGTGGGGGTTAGTGAAAGTTAGTCATGACAGTTACGGAAACATGGGGGGGAGGGTCGAGCTTGCTCTGTTTTGTTTGGTATTTACTTTGAACGTCAACAGAAGTGACGTCATGCAGGAACTCATAGTGCACCAACATGAGCAGTGCATGGACTTTGTGGGAACCCATATCCTAAATAGTTGACCCTATTATAACAAAACAAAAACATAGCAGCTGATCATTTGTAGTCACAATTTCACAAGACCTGACTTATCGTGTATGCTGCCCGTAGTATCCTGTGTATTGTTCCTTTGCACAGCATGTGGTCTTTTTGTACCATGTTTGTTCAGTGCTTGTGATATTGCTGCATTGCTGCCACGAAGACACAGTACTGAACTGTACATGTATTGCACTGGTTAGGTTATTCTGATTTGTCAGCACTCACATTTGGTCTACTTTTGTAGCGATCCAGACTTACATCATTAATGCACTTAGTCCTTAGTGCTAGGACAATGCTGAGCCAATTAACAAGCTGCCTGACTTCCGGCAATGCAGTGAACAAATAAACTCCCCTTTCCACTACCTTGCCTCTTGTACTTTGGCATCTCATCTCAGTTAAGTGCAATGGAATATGATTTTAATCTATTATTATGTTTCACTCTTGTATTGTGTGGCAGAAGCTTACAATTAATTCCTTATTAAATGAACATTAACCTTACGACACCATTTGCTGCCGAATACACCACTGTGGCAGAGGAGGGAAATTAGATGGCATTTTCTTTCGCCCCCTGCCATTTCCATGTTGTATTGTAAAGAGAGGAGGTGGGTGTAAAGACTATCCACTATACTATACAAGAAGAATCTATGTGTTTGTTCATTATATTGCTGTAGAACACATTGATTGTGTTCAAACCGAATCAGTCACTCACTGTAATTTACATTTATGAAGTTTTCGAGTTGGCAGTGTCTGTATTTGTATACAGAAATGTGACCAGAGGTTGTCACTTACATGTGTGTGTTTTGTATGCATCGTCCAATAATCTCTCATGGTTCATTATGTTGTGGGCTTGTTATCTGTTGCATGGTTTTGCAATAAATATTCTAACTTTTTTTTAATCATGTGTGAGAGCCATTATGGTGAAATATTTTGACAGAACTTTCTGTATGTAGCTTTCTAATTAAGGTACCATTTGAGGACATACAGTATCAATGTGATGTGCACTGCTGCAATACTGTGCTGTAGGTTGTAATAAAAAATCATAGTGAACAACATTGTACACACTGTAGCAGCTCAAGTTAATGCAATGTGATACATTTCACATACTAATGATCAGCTGATCTGTATGGCAGACATCTTCATCTTCTTGTAGTCACAGTCACACTGGAGTTGTATGTATTCTACAAAATAATAACAGCAAATGGTAGTTAGATGCGTGAACCCGGGTGTTTAAATAGAATGTGAATGAATGGGTGTGTGATCGGGGACAAAAGCTGATCATCAGATAATGTGAGTGGCCAAATTAATTTGTTCTTACTTCCAAACTGTGGTTATCATGAGTAAATTAATTTGCTTTAAGGTTCCTACACAGGAAAATTTATATATGGATTCTACCATTTTGGAAGACAGGAAGTTGATTAGACTACTTTACCATTTTGTTTTTGCTTATATCTCTTAAACTTAACTTTTAACCTACACATGGTCTGACAAGTGACAAAGCATCCTTGAAAATGTGAGCCATCCACATAACATACTTGCAGTGTACAGGTAACTGAGTAGTGTTGCTACCAGTTTTTAGTTGACTTAACAAAGTTATGGATTTTCCACTAGTCTGTTGACAGCAAAACAAAAAGTCATTTTAGTGATATATTATATGCAGGCTAATGAAAACACAGAGGTAGTTTTACCTTGGATTGGGAGCTACAGCCATGAGATAACTGTACACGATAGACAGTGAGGGACTGGTAATCTGGCATTTGGGCAGATACCAGAGGGGGGCGGGCCCTCATGGGCCGTGTGGGTTGGCCGACCAATCAGAGAGCCACATGATTGTCACAGCCATGCGGCCACTTAATTGTAAACAGCGGCCCATAAAATAATAATAATTAATCTGAGTCTTTCAATATCAGTCATGGTTACCCTCTACAGTCACAAACTTTTACATTAGTCTGTATTGTTTTGTAGCAAAATTACTTATTCAGATCAGATGTTCCAAAACGTAAACGTGCATGGTTTTAAATAAAACAAATCTACCTGCATTTCTTTTATTTTAATATTTGTTTACAAAAGTTAAAATGTAGCAATGCCTTCTAGACTAGCATCTGCATCTACTGTCTATCAGCGTGGTTGTTGGAAGTTGAAAATTGGAAGTTGGAAGCTATGGTTGGAAGTTGGAAGCTATACTGTTGACAAAAAAATTAATCAAGGCATCTAGCGACACGAGGGGGGCCAGAGAAAAAGAGAGAGAAATATAAGAGGGCACAAAATTTTTTACCTGGGCTGTTGGCTGACGTTGAAAAATGCTGCAAACTGACTGATGTGTTTTTAAAATCAAGTGCAGCTTCAGCTAGCATTAGCGCTAATACTGCTAGCATGTTAGCGACACATCTGAGCCAGCACACCAGGGAGAAAGACAGGACAGTGAGGAATATGAGGAAGAGGAAGAACAAAACGAGCAAGAGGAGGATGAAGTGATACATGGATAATGAATCTATGGAACTAACCAACACAGAACAACAAGCGTGCTGTGGGTCTGAATGTGGATTACCAGAAGCAACAGAGATGGAGACCAATGCTGCAGGAGGGAGTGTAGGCATGCCTACAGTTTGGCTACTTCAGAATATTATATTATTATGGAGCGGCTGGCTCTGATGATTTATTCTTTTTTTATATATATATATATATATATGTCTATGTTTTGGTGCAGTTGTTTATAGCATGAGAGTTTACGTTCACCATCACTGGGGCTATCAAAAGTGCGTGTTCTTTCCGTGCATCAAAAGTTCTATCTGCGACCCCCCCACCTCAGGAAATGCCAGGGCCGTTTTTTGTTCCCAGTCCGTCACTGACGACAGACGTTATTGTTACCTGCTTACACCTCCTTCTCTGTATATGTCTCCATTATAGACAGAACTAGCCATGAATTCCAGACAGTTGTATAAATGTATAAAAAACATACCACATTGCTGGTAAATCATATTTATGTGTGGGGCTGTGTGTTGTGTTCTTGAAGACAAAGCTGGTATATCCTTGCTGTTTTGTAAAAAATAAAAAGAAATAAAAGCCATTTTCAGCCAGATGTGGGATCATAAAGCCAGTGACCAGGGAGACAGTAATGTACCCTTGTAACTCAATCTCTAAGCAGACCGCTGAATGGAGAAATGTAGCGTCTTTGGCTCGCACCATTCCCTCATTCCCTCATTCCCCAGTTGTGACCTTTTTTAGCTCCCTTCCGCTTAGGGACTGCACTGATCCCGGAGCAGTCATTTGAGCAAGAGGAGAACAGTAAAGAGATAGCAGCATAATGTTTTGCTTTCATTTACTGCCATAGCATAGCAGTGGAAGAGGTTGTAGGCAGAGTCTTTCAATAGACTATACTTCCCCTAGTGTTTTTTCTTTAAGCAAGATAATAGCCGTTAAACGACTGGAATCAGCTTTCTTAGAGGTCACTTTTTGTCATCAAATTGTTAGTTTTGCAATCTGAAAAATAGCATGTTATGTTCTGTGCTATAGCACAGAATTGCTTTATTGAACATTACCCTTAAATCTCTGGCCTTTATTACTTACCTGTTTTTTTTTTTTAAAGATAATTTTTTGGGGGCTTTTCCCTTTGTTTCATAGTGACAGTGAATAGACAGGAAAGGTGGGAGAGAGATGGGGGATGACACGCAGCAAAGGGCCGCAGGTCGGACTGGAACCCGGGCTGCTGCAAAGGACTCAGCCTACATGGGGCGCACACTCTTACTGGGTGAGCTAGAGGTCACCCCAGATTTAGCCAAATTTGAGCAATGCCTTGAGCACTGTAGGAAGTCATTTTTAAGATCAACACACAATGCCCCACAAAGTCACTAACAAAATAAATTAGTTATAACAAAAATACCTCCAGCTCAATTTGACGCATTTCATGCATACATAAAGAGGGTCTGCAGTTCTTGGGCCGCTCAATCATAAAGGCACCACTCTTCCCTTCCCCCCGGGATAATTGCTTCAGACATATTCTCTAACCTATCCCATGCCTTAACAAGCGTAACAGTCAGGAGATTGAGCTCATCAAAGTTCATCAATGAAGGATGGATTATCTTCCACACATTGATGCTAAAATAATCTCAATATGGACAGATAGCACACAGTGATTTCTAAAATGATCATGGGTACAACCTGCCACCATGAACAACAAGGGGATTATGGGTTTTGGGTCATGCGTGTGACAGAGACAGACAGATACACACACATACTATAAAATGTAGTCTTCATCATTGATAGTTACATACTGTATGACTGTACATCTTGGATTGAATTCTGCAGAGACCGTAAATTCGCAATGAAACACTAACATTATCACAGATTAAATTATCTTTCTTTATATTTCACATTGTTTTTCATTACAGTTTTCACATTCTGTCTTCAGAATGACTTTCCTCCCCAGTGCCTTGCCCTCCTACGTTTCTGACAAGAACACTGTGTTTCTGTTTTTCCATGGTCAGATATTTCAGCCATGTACTGTAGGTGCTTTGATGGAGGGATGAGTGACACAGAGTGCAAGGTGTTTTTTGAGATTGGATGTGGCATGACATTCCCTGACACGGATAAGAACCGTACTTTGCAGTTGTGTCATTTGTTAAAATAAGCTGATGGCAGAAAAACAAACATCAGTGTAGCATCTGCCATTGCCCTGCTTGTCTCTGACATACTGCAATTAAAGCTCTGTAAAACCTGCAGGCTTGGGCACGGAAATATGACATGTATGAACATGCTTGTCATTTGCATACATAATATGAAATATGCAAATTGAAACATTTATACTTTTTTTTTTTCTAATAGCTTGGACTTGGCCTAAATAATAAGCCTGTGGAGAGAATGAGTGGCACTTTTGTGGGTGGAAATGTGCTAACACAACAGGGAGCAAAAACAATATATTTCTACTGTGGTGTGTTCAGCGGTACACATAAACCAAATGAAGCATTTCTATTGATTGTCATTTCCTTGGATTCCACTGTTTGGTAATGAGAAAGGGAGTCTTCCTCTATCGGCAGATATGGTTCATTGTTCACCATATACTAATAAAGAGCTTTACTGGTGCCATTATGCATTATCTGTGGCTAGTGACAGACTGATGACAAGCCTTAAAGATGGAAGACATTTCACATTCAAACAATAACAGTTGGGGGGCCTTACTCACGATGAATTGCCGCACCATACGTAAACCTGCATGTTATATCATTTTAAATAGGTTTCATGCCATTATGTATGTTTGGTTTCATTTATATTGCGAACAGGCTTATCACAAATACATGTCTTGGTACAGAGCATACATATTGAATCGTATGAGCATTGTGTTACTGTAGTGTGTTACATCATCCATTTTCTGTTGTATTAAGTTTGGCCTTATTGTAAAAAAAAGTAATATAAATGGAACAGCTGAGATTAAAGTGCTATTCATTTATTGCAGATTTATATCTTTATGTTGCAGAGAGTTTACAGTGTAAATATTTATTTTTATATTTAGACTCAGTATAGTACCTCCTTTTGACCCAAGTTTCATGGGGGATGTGAGCCGAGGTTTGATCTGTTGAATCTAGCACATGAGGTCAGCGGAGGAGCACAACAGCTTCCGCAGCCTTTCTATTTACTCAATCATCAAAACAAGGAGTTTGTTAAATCAAGGGAGCCAGGTGGTGAGAGTGCTGGTCCTTAGCCGAAACGCTGCAGGTTCATGTCAGTGTCCTTGAGGACGACACTAAGCTCTACCTGCACGCCCACAGACAGATTCTCAATATAAGTTTAATGGACTGTAATGAGAATCCTTAGCTCACTTTGACCCACTCTACAGTGAGCAGAAACTAAGCCTGCAGATAAAACCTTGACCTTTCTGCTTCTTTCCACAGTAGATAATTAGCCAATTTCTTCCTTTTAATCATAACCTCTTACAAGCATGAGAAAGAAGGAAAAATTGAGTCTGACCGTTCATCAAAGATCAAGGATTTCATGCTCTCTTCTTCTCTGTCGTTATGTCCATGCATCCTCACTGCCATGTGTGATAGAAAATACTTGGTCTGGATTGTTTTTGTCAGAAAAAAAGAATTAATGTTTCTTTGTGTAATTTCTAGTAAACAAAACATGGGAAAATGTGATATGAAGATTACGCTTAACATACTGCATAATCTATAAATGTACTGCATTTGTAGACCAATCAGCTTACATTGTTTCCACAGATTGTCAACATAGTGTGCTAGCTGCTTCATTATCAGGGGTTTAGAGATGATGTCAGAATCCTCCCAGTGCTGGCATAGTATACATAAGAATGCACTGATTACGGTACTAAATACTGAAGTGTATGCGAATTTACCTGCAGATACAGAGAAAGAAAGAGAGGCAGACTGGCAGGCAGATATGCTGAGAGAAAGACAGAGAGATTTTTTCCACTATGTACAATTTTAGAGCACTTGCGTGATTCTCAATCCCAGCATGCCTCAGCCTGCCACTGCCATGACAGATGCTCCAAAATTGAATATAGATTTCAGTGAGCAAGGCAGGCGTGCTTGATGAATCTCAATTTGCTGCTGTCCATATTTCATAGTCACCACTATGGAAAGCTCAAGGGGAGGCAGCGAGAGGACTTTGGCTGCACCTGCCAAACTGTCAGTTGGCTAGTGTCGAATGATGATCGGTACTTCATAAAAGCCCATATTTACATCATTACATCATTTTATCACCAAAATGTACATCCATGAGTGGGCGAAAGAAATAGAGAGAAAAAAAGCATGGTTTATTTCATAACTGCAGTGATCTTAAGAGAAAAAGAAGCACACATGATGACAATTGCTCAGCAGTAGAAGATTATAGAAATGGTATACAGCAGCTTGAGGGTGGAACAAATGTAGAGAGCTTCCCCAAGGGGGGTGGAGGTGCCTTGACTGCTGTGTACCTGTCAGTCTATTTATAGTTTGCTTTGAAGTGCTTATGAAATGACACTGGATGCTAGTGTTTTGCAGCGGAATGCTCTTGTGGAGCATTTCTGCCTTTCAAAATGAAGACTTTTTAATCACTTGTCTGTGCTAGAGCTGTCACTGCTTTAACTTAAATTTAAATTAACATACCTGTGTTTTTGTATATATAATCCAGTTCATGACACATTGTGAGTACTTCACATTGCAGTTGGCCATTTCCCAAAGCACATATATACAGCTTCTTTTAGACTTTTGACACTATTAAATAATGCTTCTGAGGGACTACAGAAAGCAAGCCTTCCCAGATGTAACTAACCAGCAATCATTTATATAACTAAATGTACAGCACAGTATGCCACACGGAATCTAGCACATTATGCAACATAATAAGCACAGGGAAAAAGAACAAAGCATGAAACACACCAAAGCATTTTGGAAATGCAATACTCTGGAAACTCTAGTATAGCAGCAGTAAGTGTTTTCCATCTCACAATTCAGCTATTTTATTTGGGCCATGCTTAACATTTAGAATTGTCTTTATAATTAGAAGCTAGTGTACCAGACATAAGTCTAGCCCATTCTAAAGAGAAAAATGGCCACCTTACTGACCACCGAGTGGATGCTACAGAGGCAGTAAGTACTACTGTACATTAATAATACAAGCAAGCCAGTGTAGTGTCAAATTCTGGAAAAGCAGTACACTAATATGTTTTGTGGATGGAAAAAGAAAAGATGCATATGCAAACCACATCTTCAATTTGAATTACTTTCAAAAGAGCATTTTACAAATCATTTTACAAATTTAGTAATTTATCCATGACAAAGACATAATAATGAAAAACAATAATACATTGCAGATCTAATTGACATTTCACACATAGTTTTATTAACAGCTTAATTGTGCCGTTAGGTGTAAATGTGTTTAATTACCATAATACTTATTTGTATGCATCTATAATTTAATCAACAATAATTAAACATAGAACTAATCTACAATAATTAAGCTTGCATAATAGAAGCTCCACAAGTTTACCTATTCTACCTGCAATCCAGTCACCCAAGTCACCCAAGTGGTGGACCAAAGGATCCCAATGCCTAAGTATTTTTCCTTTTTATTCCACTTACATCTCTATTGTAACAGGAGTGTGTCTATGATATATGTTAAAGTTATATATGAATCAACATAGACTCAAATAGGTTATGTGTATTAGCTGCATATAGCAAGACTGTAGTCATCTGAGCAGTAATTTTGAGCCTTGAGGGCAATGGGCACAAGGATATTTGTTATATCTGTCTGAACAATAAACTAGCTTTAAAACATTACTCCTTACAACTCCTCACTCCCTTGTAAAGTTTATGATCCTGGGATTTAATCTATTCTTCCATGGTGAATGTATCATACATATGCTCAAAACGTCATGAAAAATGCAGATAAAGAGAGACACAAAGTGTATCTGTCTATTAAAGTATGTCATGTTAAGCAGCAGGAATTTAAATTTATGGAAATAACCATAACCTATAACACAAAATGCTGCTCCTAAACCACTGTTTCTGCTGTGCGCTCTGGGTCTGTTAGCTTCTTTTCTTTATAACTGCCATTGTTCATGACAGACTTTTAACTCTTTTAAAAACAACCCTTTGGAGTGAATTGCATGATGCCACCAGGGGGTGCGGGAGGAGACAGCAGAGCTTTCTAGTATAATTAGAGTAGACATGCTACATGTGTCTGTGTGTGTTGCCGCATCTCATTAAGGCGAGGTATTGGCCACTGAGCCGGCTAAGAGGAATGGATAGGGAGCATGTGGTGGTGTAGTTTCCTTCACCACAAATGCAGCCGCTCTGATCTTTCTCTTCCTCTCAGGAGTCACTGTGAGGCCCCTGGAGCCAAGGCCAGTCAAAATGGTTCCACTTGATGCAAAGGCCCTTAAGGAGCCCACTGTCGAAATGAACGCCACAGACACAAAATACAATCTATGTGTGTGCAATAAATACATGGACATAGCCTGTTACATCAAGCAGATGCACACTTGCAGTGTTATTACAACAAATTGGAATTATATGGAAGAAAATTAAATCCAAGATTGTCAATCACTGTGGGAACATGGAAACATGCATGCCTGCATACAGATGACTCTGTGATGTGCTGATGTCAAATATCCAGAAAGCTATAACCTATTTTAACAGTTTAAACTATATTGATTGTGTAACACATTTCATTATTTACTTCAATGTGGAGCCTTTTGTTGCTTTTTTTTCTGGTAGTGCAGCTCTCTAGCACACACTAAGAGGCCAAAGCTAGCTTTAATAATTTCATCCACAAAGTCGTGAAAATAGTCCTTTCAACACAATAACACACACCATAAAATGCATGTCTTTAAAGAGATATAATTCAGCAAATATCTTTACATTTGACTTATGTAAGTCCATTTGATACTCTTTTTTTGTACGTTGCTTATGTACTTTCTTGGTTATTTCTATGGCTGTCGGTCATCAGATATCGCTTCAGTCTGAAGGTGTCTTTGCTTCATACTACACTACTTCGTACTTTTTTGAATGCCCATAATGTTTTATAAGATTTGATTGTGTTAGGGCAAATATATCATGTCTTAGATTTGTTGCACCTTAAATTGCTGCTTGTGTTCACACATTGCTACAATTTGTGATGCCAGATGGTAGATAACAGGCCTGTAAAATCCCACGAATCCTTGAAACTACCCATCAAAGATTGATGTGAAGAGGTTTACCCAGAGGGCAGTTTGTTTTTACTGAACATCCTGATTGACTTGAAATCAGAGTTCTTGAGCAGTCCAGTCCATGTTAGTGAAAATAACATGGACAAATCACAAAATACACAAGTTTCAGTGAATGCATAATTGAAAAATTGAATAGCCTATAGGCAGGTCTCTTTGCAGTTTGTGGATTGGTATGGTGAAATAATGTGATGTTATTGCCTTTTTGGGTTACCGTTTGCTTTCACTCTTAAGTGCGTTGGAGAGTACCATTCCCTTTAAGGGAGAGGACTAACTGTTTTTGGCACATTGAATGATGGGTGAATAAAGACTAAAAACAACAAAAAGATAAAGATAGAGATAAAGATAAAGATTCGGAAATGCCCTGATTTATTTGCCTTGTTGACTGCCATCGGCCTATCGGCAAGTAAGATGACATTCACAGATGACAGTGACCAATGTTTATCTGTTGCGTTGCATCAATTTAAACTGTTGTGCTTACAGCTGTTATATATACAATATATTTACATATAACAAATTGAAGTTTTCAATGAATTTCAGGATACGTCTTTTATTATAGTAGGCCTTATGTGACCCAGATACGCAGTTACACAACCTATAAAGCAAACCGTGCCTCTTTATTATCATAAAACATCACATGTTTTGCTTAAATTAACATAAAATTGACAATAGAACATGTATCCCCATTACTGAAAAACAAAGCATTAATCATTAACATTAACATTTCCCTGGCTTGAGACAACAACAGCCCAGGATGTTTGGAGTTACTGTTGCAATTAAGTGACAGCTACTGCTTGCATAGCTTTAGCTCAACAGTCAACAGAAAAATAATTGATTCTTAGTAGTGCTGTCAGTTAAACGCGTTAACAGCGTTAACGCAAACCCATTTTAACGGCGTCAATTTTTTTATCGCGAGATTAACGTTCTTTTTGGCCCAGCAAACTGTAGTTTTTTCACATGCTGTTCCAACAACTAGTAACGTTAGAAAAACTACAACACCACACCGGATCTAGCTAGACTGGAAACAAAACAACATGCACGCTGCACACACTTGTTTGCACTTGCTTGCGAGCCGGCCAAAGAGTAGTACATACCTGCAAACTTGTCGCTTTTCGACGAAAATCGCCGTTTTGAAAGGGGTCCGAGACCCGGTGCTTAGATGCCTGCGCTTCTTTCTGATGCTCCGAAAACGGATGTTAGAGGGAACTGAAACATTGCCGCACAGGAGGCCAGTCAACACTACACTTAGCAGCAGGTAACGTTAGCCTACCGTTAGCTAGAAGCTGGATTAAACACGGTTAACATTTTTACAGCTAAACGGTGTAAAGTGTGTCTGTATTTCGCTGGAGAGGACATGATGTTATGTTGCTCGCCTCGCCAGCCTTGTGGTGCATTCACTGTAATTGTAAAATACCCTTTCCCATCCAGTGGTTGTTTTCACCGTTTTGTGCTCCTTTTTTTTATCAACTTTTTATTGTTTTATATTTTTGAACGTACAGAACAGACAAATACAATTGAACAAGGTGCTCCTTTTTTAAATATATATATCTTTCGGTTAAAGTGATGGTTCGGAGTAATTCACCCTAGGGTCCTTTGCACCATGACCTCGAGCCAAACACCCCCCCCCAGAAGCTTTTTTCACCTGGGTCTAACATTGGGAGAGTTAGCGTAGAGTAGCGTTATCAGCTGAATAGCTTAGCGCAGGGGCTAATGGACCCACGTTTGTATCTCGTAAGTTACCCCACTAATAATGCCCGAAATGATACCAAACGTCTACAAGTAGTACAAATAGGTTATGCTCTCATAAAACGATGGATTGGAAAGTTTGTAAGTACACCAGAAGTTTATGTAAATAACACTTGCCTGCTGGCTTCTGCTCTCTGCTGTTGTTGCTGCTGTAAGACGAGTGCTTAGGGCCGTCTACAAATTACAACACCGAAAAGAGATGCAACAAAAATATTTTTTAATTTAACTTTTTTTTTAAGTAAGTGCTGTAGTATAACTAGCAGGAGACAAGTAATAATTGAGGTAAGTTTGGAGACATTACCTTATTTAATCATTAAATTAATAAATATTTTTGTTGTATCTCTTTTCGGTGTAGTAATTTGTAGACGGCCCTAAGCACTCGTCTAACTGCAGGTAGCAGCAGCAGCAGCAACAGAGAGCTGAAGAGAGCAGGCAAGTGTTCATAAACTTCTGGTGTACTTACAAACTTTCCAATCCATCGAAGTACAAATCAGAAAACTGACTGAAAGAGGATGGGATAATGGACAACAACTTAGAGTTTAGGCAAGAGTGCAGAAAAAAACACACAAAAATGGCCAAAAGGAAAAAAGAAATAAAATGTTGTATATATACACATGATCTAATAAGAATTTATACCAATGTAGTGGTAAGTAACAAACCATGAACAGTACTTTTTCCTTTAAAGAATTTTCTTTTTTACTTACATAAAATAATTAGGCAAAACACATATAGGGCCCTATCTTGCACCCAGCACAATTGACTTTGTACACTGACGCATGTATCATTCCTATTTTCCACCCGATGCACAGCGGACTTTTCCCTCCACAGCCACACGTCGGTAAATTAGGGAATGTATTTGCGCACCTGGGGGCGGTTCAGCGAAAAGAGGATGCGTGTTCAGGTGCAAACGTTCCCTGGTGCTATTTTGCAGTTTCAGAAAACAATTCCGCCACTGACCAGGAAAAACCTGATCTAAAGTCAGTGGCGCTAGTCTAAAGTCAGTGGTGTGTTATTCAGATGCTATTTTAGTGGCGCATGATTGGCCATAATGTAGTGTGCGCATACACCTTGCTTCTCTCATCTACACAGACGCAGCAGTTCCCATTTTTTCAAACCGTACATAATTACAAGGAAAAATATTACTGAGAATGCACTTCAGGTGTTTGGATAGGTCAGGAGGCACTTTACAGTACAATCCTCAAAAAGTCGTAGCATTCTTTGTGGCTTAATTGTGTTTTATACAACATTTCCATGAATCATGGATGTGTTGATGACATAAATGAGGAAATGAGGACTTAAGGAGACGTGATGTTGAACTACGGCGGGATTGGACACTGGCGGGATCTGGTCCGGGAGTGGCAATGCGCGATGCGCTCCTGGTGGAGCGGGTGGATGGAGATGGAGTGGGGCTAGGAGGAAGGGGCACAACAGGAGCAGGTGGTGCGTTTGGAGGCCCACGCTCCATGGCTGCAGCAATCCTCTCCAGACTTGAGGAGATGCGCCCGAGAGGCCGCAGCAACATCGCCACACAGGCATTTATTACTTTGCCGCATCCTGGACAGTTCCCGCTGGCGTGCGCCAGTCAAATCCGCCGTCATAATAGCAATCCGCCATGGAACAAGCGCGCCTGCTCTTAAAGGGAATGTGAGATGACGCTCTGATTGGTTATTTTCACGTTACGCCCAAACCACACCTAGCTACTTCAGACCAACCCATTTTAGATTTGCGTCGGGCGCAAGAGTCATTTATCCCGCCGGTAGAATAACAACAGCGCCCGAGATCCGCCCACAAAGCTACTTGCGTTCTGCGTTTCATACTTGCGTTTCAGATCGTTAAAATAGGGCCCATAGGCTGTTCATCTACTTTATCACATTACATCTGACCACCTCATGTTTCATGTTCTAAGAAGCCAATCATCCACCTATAAACATGACTGAGCCTCTGACGTGGAAGATTACTGTAAGAGAAGGTGACTTTCACAAGCATGTTTAAGGCTTAAGCATGGAATGGCTACAAAATAAAAACCTCAGTAGACAAAACATTTCATTAAAACTTTGTCTAGCTGCTTTGTCTAGGAAGTGATTAGCAAACTCTGAGTAGCAAACTAAGATTTATATGTATATTTTTAAAAAGCACGCATGGAAATGTACATAAAAGCTTGTTGCATCGAGATGCATCGATAATCGGTTTAGAATCGAATCGTTGGCCTCTGAATTGGAATTGAATCGTGAAGTGCCAAGAGATTCCCACCTCTACTAACTACATTACTAAAACACATATGAAGGTGCTTCGGGGAATTTTTAACAAACAAAAGCCGAAGTGTGGTTTGTTTTTAGTGTGCAGATGTTCACCTCTGCGTCTCACATCTTCGATGAGAAGAGAAATAGACTGAGCAGCAACAAGGCAGAGATACTTATCCTTATAAAGAAAAACATGCATCCTACTAAGAAGTAGCATATTAGGTACCAGTGATTAGTTTTGTTCTTTTTATCATTAATATTTGAAAGAGGAGGCCCACTGCATGTGGAGGCTTTTCCTAAGAGGCCAATTTTTGTTTTGTAAAGAGGCCCATGTTCATCCCTAGGTGTCTTCAGCCTACTGTAAGTTTGTGCTTACTGGAAACACAAGAACGCTTTATTATGTATGAAAAACACAGGAAAGATAGCCTTATTTATTTTGTATTATATATATATATATTGTTTGTATTTGTATATTTTTATCTTATTTTAATATATTTCATTGCTTTTCTAATCACTTTTACATTTAAATATATTTAATCTATATGTTTTACAAAAATTGTTTGGTTGGGCTTTGTAAGTACCAAAACATTCTTCTCATTGAATAGGTAGTTGCATAGCAGCTAAACAGCAATTGTTTTTTTTGTTTTATTTTAATATTAAAGGTTGTTTCATAAATTTGTATGATTGAATTTGTGCTCATTCAAAGGTAGTAAAACATTAGTTATGCCAGGCTACCTTCCATCAATAAGTGATGACTAGAAGTAGACATTGCTGATTGGTTATTGATTTTGCAAAACAACATTTAGGCTACCAAAAATGGATGCAATGATCCCCTGATCACATTTACTGTGTGGAGGACTCATTGATTTCATGTTAGCAAAGATACTTAGCTCCTATTTAGCTTACAGAAAGACTCCAAGAATCCATCTTTTTACTCACTCCCTGATGGCTAGAATGGTGGATGTAAAAAGTGGGAAGTTTCCTCCAATAGCAAACAGCAGCTCTGTTCCTCACGAGAGCAAGAAACGGGAACATGACTGATGAAGATTTTCTTCAATTAAGGGTTTGAAGAACACCTCAATTAATTTTAAGTGAAAACTGAAGTCAAAGTTGCAAGTGATTCTGTCATGTCATTAGATTTAAGACTTCATATGCACATATTGACTTCAACATTTTTTCAGCCAAGGACCCCTTAACTGAAAGAGAGACGAATCAGCGACCCCTTACTACATATATTGTATAAAATTAGGTTGCATATTAAATTGGACCTACAATAACTTATAGGGCGACCTAAAGCCTTTATAAGCTAAGCTGAAACAGGGAGCACCATGCAGAAACACCCCTGGGTAAAAAAAAGAGTGAGCCAAAAGAAAGACATTGAAAACCATTTTAAACTTTTGAGTCATGTTAGGACTTTGAACTAGAAAGGTAGAGGCTGGGAAGGTGGAGGTTGGGATGGTGGAGGCAAAACGTTGCCAGCAGCAGCAGGGAGTGAAGCAGCGTCAGTGTAGCAGGGACCAGTGAGGAGGGAGTCACATTTAAAAGGACCGCCTTGATGTGATGTCCTGCATGAACTAGCGCTAAGCTTATTATGTGTTGGATTCATGTTAAGATATTTAAATTTTTGAAAAAACTTTCAAAAGAATTTGCAATAATTTTGTGGACCCCCTGCAGCAACTCTGAGGACCCCCTAGGGGTCCCGAACCCCCTGTTGAAGATCTCTGTCCTAGACTGTTCATATCTTTATCGTAAGCTGATTATTGCAGATTTTGTAATACATTTAATTGTATGTTTGACAATAATAAATATCCATGTCCTTTAACACTGAATGCATATTAGCAACACAAACAGGTTAAATAACAAATCTTCATAAATAAAGCACTTCAGTGGCAACATGTGAAACCTTCCCTATGGGGACGAGTGGGAGTGATGGATGTAATTGGCTCACATTAACTTCCAGGAGGTCCTCACTCTCGCATCTTCAATTCCCTCGCTTTTTTTTTTTATACCTTCACTGGAGCAGACCAACTTCTTAATTGGCATAATAATGTGATTAATTGCTTTCTTGTCATTGGGCCCACTGAGTTTTACACTGTAAAGAAGTATAAATCAGGCGTGTATTTACAAGCAATCAAATGTTCATGATCGAAAGAAACATATAAATTATGCCCAGCTGTGTAAAGTAATTGCTTCTGCTTTATTAGCTGTGTTTCATTAGTTAAAAGGAAAGACATTTGGATCGGGAGGATTACTTTTTTTTATTTATTTTTTTCCTTTTCGGCTAAGCATTCAAAGAAAAACATCTTAGTAAATGCAGTCAACATCACATTGTATACGACTACATTTTTTCTTTTCTGTCGCAATGATATTAAACTTTAAGATGGATTTTCCTAGCCGAAAGTCCACCCAGGTTAACATCAGTGTTTCAGCTAAGCAGTCGCAGCTGTAACAAATGACCTGAAAAGCATATCAAACTTACATTCAAAGACCATGGTTTTTGACTACAAAGACTGTTTGACATAATTAAAATCAAATTTCAATAATTTTGATATTAAGTCTACTTTTGAATGTCACCATCAAGGGACACAGGCATCACTTTAAATAGAAGTGTGTGTGTGTGTGTGTGTGTGTGTGTGTGTGTGTGTGTGTGTGTGTGTGTGTGTGTGTGTGTGTGTGTGTGTGTGTGTGTGTGTGTGTGTGTGTGTGTGTGTGTGTGTGTAGGGAAAATATTATTGACAAATAAAACCACATAGTACAGTAAAACAAAATCATGATTTTTAAACATAAAATTATAAAACTAAAATAAAGTGTTCATCTTCAAGGATACCTATGAGATCCCCACGTCTTGAGCAAATGTTTGCTCCACGAATGCTGCTGCCAATGAAAACCTTTTTTATCTTGTCTCTCTTTCAGCTGATCAGTGAAATGGGAAGAGAGAAAAAAAACATACCACTTCCCAATCTGTCCCCCACCATACTACAAAATAAAGTACCAATTATCTGCGTTTGGACTGTGGTAGTTAAGAACAAATGCTGATGAAGCGCTGATGTTTATAACCGCATCCAGGTGCTCTTGCATATTAAGACACTTTATGATCACATAATTAAGGAGAGACACTATTGCCTTGATTGGTGTGCATCTTGATTCCAGGTGGCAAATGGTGGGCTAATGGATTCTTACAATTCAAGGCCAAGCTTGTGGCAGGCAGGGGAATTGGTGGCAGTTTTTTCTGAAGCCAGAGTATGACAGATTGTCAGTGAAAGGTTATTAAATCACATTATATGCAATGATACTGTATTTCAACGTGAACTACGATCAACTTTATTTTCTAAGCACAATAAATACACAGGTATTTGTCATGATAGAGACATACCGCTATACAATGTTGAAACAGTGATATCCTGTACATAGTGTACTTGTGTAAAAAATGGGCCTCACACAGTGCGAGGGACAGCGATGGAAATTATAAAATGTAACAAGACTAAGCAACTACAGCCATGCTAGTGGGCTATGTGAGGCTTTACTTTACTTACACACAGTGGTGCTTTGAGCTAAATACGAATCTAGCGTTACTAGATTGTGACCTGATGATGGCGCTACAGATGAAAAGTCAGGGGATCTCCAAAGTCAGGAGGATACATCGCCTAGACATCTATCTAGCAGACATTGCTAACCGCTATCTGGCCACGCTAGCATGGCTAACAATCCGTGCCAAGATTGAGTACCTTTTTTAGTGTGTATCATTTGTGTCTAATATTGTCATATTAAGTGTATTTGAACAGCTACATCAGCATACAGTATATTAATTCATTTTTCAATCTGCAATGTCATTTGGCTCATCTGTAACATCAAGGGCAGACACAAAGGAGATTATTATGAATTCAGCAAAATCCCCCTTTTACAGCCCATCAATATTCTGTGGCCAGTGTGAAGAACTAGGTTCAAGCTTAACGAGGGGATCTAAATGATCAAAAAACAGAACAGCTATTTTCCTTGAACTCTTAATGGCATACTTATAGCACACGGTGTCAAGAAAAATTTTAACAGGAGTGTCCTTAGTCAAACCTTTTTTTTTTTATCTCTCTGCCTTTGGAATTGGAGGAGATAACTGTCTCCTCTTTCTCTCTCTCTCTCTCTCTCTCTCTCTCTCTCTCTCTCTCTCTCTCTCTCTCTCTCTCTTTCTCATCGTCGCATTACCAACTCAGGCACGCCTTTTGCATAATCACTATCTCTTCTGTGTTTCCTCCTGCAGTCTGGATAAGGGGACTCATTATAGTAGAGAGAGTAGCAGGCAGGGGCCAGTGTGCATTGCGTAGGTCACACTGTTTGCTAAGGAGAAAAGATCAGGAACTTCTGCTAAAAGAAATCTTACCATGGACACAGCACAATACTGACACTGTAAGCCTTGCTCAGGTTTAAATAAAACAGATTAGATATATATCATGTGATTTACTTCATGTGGTTTGAAAACTCAGCATACAGCGAAGCTTTTGCTGATGTGCTGTCACTGTTTCTGCTATCGATTCCTTGTCTCTTCTATGTGCTTCTAATTTTCTAAGAATTGTGTTTTCGAGATGTTTGAAATTGTGATTTTTATGTATTGATTCTCGTTGTGGCTTTTAAGCTTACCCATATTTTTTTCTTTTATTTCTACTTTTTCCCTCTCCCATTCTTCTAGATAAAAGACCGAAAATAGGGACGACAACAGCAAAAGTAGAGAAAAAAGAATAGGCCATGGCTGAGGGGATGATTGCTTCTGAAAGTGGTAAGCAGACATTTATAGTGTCTTAGCTGTTTTGTTCCAGACTTGTGTGTTCATTTTGGCCAATTTCATTACTTTTGTGTCAGTTCTGGTGCCTTTATGGTACAGAGAAATGGACAAATAACATAAGCGTTTGGTCAGGGTGATATGATTATGTTCACGCACGGTGCAACCATCTTGATCTTCAGTGTGTGGCTTTCACCCAACCATTTCTGTATTTTCTTATTCGTGCAACGCACTTTTTTATATTTCATTTGTGGCCATTGCAGACAGTGAAAAAAAGTCTAAATATAACTACAGTCCTCCAAGGACCCTTTTTAAACACAACAGTATGCCAATGGAATTCATTATAAAAAGGCTTTGTTGGGAATTTTATCCAGATTGCACCTTTAGCTTTGTGACACTAAACCTGTTCAAGTATTCCTGCTTCATTGACTTAATGTGCTCCTTGTCACTAAGTTGCAATCAGTGTGTTTACATGCACAGCAGTAACTGGGGTTAGTGAATAACTGGGTTATGCCAGTTTTCCCCATATCCATGAGCAGGGAGGAATGGGGAGAATGACAGGAGTAACTCTATCTCTGGTACATTAGGTGGCGCTCAGCCAACGCACAACTGGCTTTTTCTTCCGGTTGACCTAAGTCAACATTACACTTTCAATTAGTAAAATTTAACAACTTTATGTTTCATTTACACATTCTTGTCACGGCGTAAGAACGCACAGCGTTCACGCCAGACAACTTGTTTGGCTGATTATAACGTTATCTGTAACTAGTGTCGGATGGAATTAGCAAGCCAACTTTGTCAGCTAGCTAACTAACATTAACGTTAGCCAGCGGCCGCTGCTCAGGTTGCTCGGTCCCTCTACTTTTTTGCTGAGACGCAGCGTTGACAGCCCCGGAGATGGACAATCGGTTTAGCCATATAACGGAGTTCACTGCTGCCTTGGCGTGGAGTTAAACAGACGGACCGCGGGCTCTTTCTGACGATGGCCCGCTAATTCGGGCAGCGCTGTTTTGTTGTATGTTGTCATAGCAATGACAACTATTCGGAGCGCTGACTGATTATTTCCGGTTCAAAAACCACTTAAGCAGAGTGGGGAGGGTCATTTGAAGACGCTTAAACCGATCATAGCGTAAAGGTATGTCTACCCCGGTTACTGAAGGAGTTCTCTATGTTATGTCTGTGTTATGAGAACTCCATTTGAAAAATCGGGGTATTGCCTTAAAGGGGTGATAGAATGATTATATAGGGTATTTCACACTGTTCCTTATGGTCTCCTAATGGGGTATGTAACATTGGTTGGGCTGAAAATGGCCTGGTTGATATTTTACTGGCCCTTATGCATCCCTGTGTTTTGGCCCTATTTGTAACAAGAGCTTTTCTTCCAAATATGGTATGGTCATGAATATTTAGATGAGCTGCGCGCTGATTGGTTGAACGACTTGCCATACGCAGACATTAGAGACGCGCGCTGATTGGTTGAGCGAATCCCCAATACACATACATTAGAGAAGCGACAGAATCTCATATTCCAGACACTGCAATGTTTCATTACCAAATTCACTTCTGAGACTTTTTTAAGCGAGAAATCAACTATATAAAGCTGAAATATGGGCCGTTTTACAAAAATTGATGGCTAATTGCAAATTTGGTAAGACGTGTCGTACTTTCGGAGCTCCACACAGTCTGACGAGAAAGCGGCAGCCTGCTGGGCTCCATACCCAGCGCAAAGTCACCCTTTGTGGATACTGCACTACGGGGCTCCACGGCCAGCTGCCGGCATAACTCTAATATATTTACGGTTTGAATTTCGTCACGCCACTTATATAACATCATTCCCCAATGTCTTATAAAGCTAACCATTGTGTCCGATTTGATTTTAAGGCATTTTTACGGACGCGAGGCATCTTTGTAGGACGAGCAGCTGCTTGCTATATGTCCCATTCATTACAATGGGGAAATATCGCAGCTTGCTCACTTTCGCATAACTAAAGTATATTTACAGTTTGAATTTCGTCACGGCATGAATATTACAGGTTCCTCAAGGTCTTACAAAGCTTAGCTAACACTTGTCCAATTTCGGATTTCAATTGAATGTATTTTTGTGAATGTCAGAGTTAGGAGGAGGCTAGCTAGCTCTCATTGATGGACTCCATCTCACCGCAGCTCTATCAATGAGACTTGCGGACAAGAGGCGTTTATTTCCCCGATTGTTTGTGTAAATAACTAAACACACATACCCATTATAAGATTAACTGGAACCTGCGGGCTGCGGTAAAAGATTGCGGGCGTAACAAGCTTGCTGACACTGCCGGTCAGGGCGGCGATGTAGCAACCCAGGCAGCACCAACACCGGCACTAAACTCCGACACACAGTCGGAGAAAATTTGCAATTAGCCATCCATTTTCGTAAGCGCGCCCATATTTGAGCTTTATATGGTTGATTTCCGCATAAAAAGTTTCAGAAGTGAATTTTGTAATGGAATAGCAGAGTCCGCTGACCTAGCTAGATTCAGAAAACTACCTGATCTCAGGTCAGTTGTGTAGCCTATGTAAATGTTGGGCGTGACCGGTCCTTTTATACACCCATGGGCTGACAAAGGTTCCGGTTTTGGGAGGTTGACGTCAACTTCCAGCTTTGTTGGGATTCGCCCGTTTTCAGCGGCAGTTTCAAAATATAAGATTTTCATAGTAAAGGGGTGTCAATGGGATTTTGAGCTTCTATGTATGTCCTATTTACCCACCGAACTGTCCTCATTCAACTATGACAGGGTAAAATCGGTTTTGCATTCTATCACCCCTTTAACCCAAATATAATAATTTTTTAAACTGCATGTAAACGCACTGACTGTTTGGTCAGTGTCCCCTGTTGCAGCCTCTCTGACCGCTGACGCACACATCAAAGCCTTGACTCCTCATTAATGCAGCCAGGACAAGCAGGTCAAAACAGCATGATGTGTGCCATCTGAGGGAAAGGGTTCACTTTATCACCTTGGATTTTCTTTTTTGCACTAGGATCATCCTTTAAATTTCCAATGAGTATATGAACTCAGCTTCTACCTATGATTCATAAATCATTTAAGATTATGGATTGAAAATACAGCAAGTGCTGTGTATTTCTCTTCATGTTCTGCTTTCAGTATACTGTGTAATTCATTCCGAAGGAATCTGTGATTATTACGTACTACATGTATCATATAATTGAGTTTGACATTTATCCTATAAGTTAAACAGACATTTAGTCACATTTACCACACGGTTTTACTGTATATTAGCATTTTAAGATTATGTGTGGCAGAGATACATTCTTGTATTCTCAAGGAACATCACTTATATTATCTGTGCCAATGCAATATGGTAAATTGCAGGTTGTACAAAACATGATATCACCTGCTATTTTCATGAATTAACCTGACCCTGTAAACCTAATTGAAAGCTGATCCCTCACTAATTTCCATTCTTAATGTCTCTTCAGATATCGAGGGATAAGGAACGGTGGTTGAAGGAAGGAAGCCATTACAGATACATTGTAAACCCTGATAACATTAGGACATGCATTTTACAAAGGTGGTTGCAACTTAGAATTATAAATGTGTTTTTCCTGCACACCTACAGAACAATGTAACTCACTCCTTAAGCCAGAAAACACTAACGATGGTCTGGTTGCTAAAGACCAGAGGTGTCAAAAATATTCACATTCATTACTCAAGTAGAAGTATAGATTGAAAAGAGTATATGAAAAGACTTCTGTACTGGTTTCAAAACTACTTAAAGTATATAAGTAAAAGTAATGCAAGGGGGAAAAAATGCCATTAAGGACAAAAGCTTAGCCCCCACAGGGGCCTATAGTGCACTACCCCACCTCCTCAAAAAAAAGGAAGCACCTTGTCAATTATGTATGTTCAAAAATATAAAACAATAAAAAGTTGATCTTACAAAAAAAAGGGAGCACAAGGCGACATTAAAGAATGGCTTGTGTATTGCTAAGGCCATAGGGTCAAAATTAAATGATTTATTAAAAATGTAATAACAATAACTTATAACAATAACTTATTTCAGGCTGAGTGTGTTTTTCAGACAACGGCAGCTACAGTCTGGTGTTACAATCCTCTACAGTGAAATACAGACACACTTTTACACCGTTTAGCTGTCAGCATTTTAACTGTGTTTAATCCAGCTACTAGCTAGCGGTAGGCTAACGTTATCTGCTGTCAACTAGCGTCCTGTGCGGCGATGTTTCAGTTCCCTCTGAAGTCCGTTTTCGGAGCATCAGAGAGAAGCGCAGTCATTTAAGTGGCACCTAAATAAGGCACCGAAATCTGCATTGCTATTCGGTCCGGTAGATAACGGTCGTTAAGGCACCGGTGCCGTATTAGCACCGGGTCTGTGCAGGTGCGATTTATCTGGATAGGTTTTTTTTTGTGTGTGTGTTTTTTTGAACGATGACAAGCCGGGATGAAAACAAGCCGAACTGAAATAGGAGTAACGAGGCTATTTTTAAAATGTAAGGATTAGAAAGTACAGATAATTGCGAGTAGTAAAGTACTCCAGTAAAGTATAGATACCCAAAATTTCTACTTAAGTAATGTAACGAAGTATTTGTACTTCGTTACTTGACACCTCTGCTAAAGACTAGAGACTAAATTGTTGTTCTAATGCAGCAACTTAGTTTGGCAGTATATATTGACTGTGGATATAGATGCTGTTAAATGCATGAAAGGCAGTATTGCCAGTCTTATACGTCACATATGATCTAATTAAAATGGTCTTAAAATCCGCACTGTGCATTACACTGTTCAACAGCACAGAACACTGCATTTCCTTCAGGCATGTTTGTTTTGCCAGGCATGTTGAGTGCAGATCCATCTTTTCTAAAGCCAACTCCAGAATTCATGCATCATGCAACAAAAAATATCATCTTGACAAGTGTTTTCATTTCAAGTCAAACTACAGTTGACTTCATCTGCCAGTAGCCAAGCTTCTGTAAGATTTGAGATTACATGTGTGATTATCTAAATTTCTGTAAGAGTGTAAAAAGTGTGTGCAGGCATCTGTCAGGAGTGCACACATACTTGTGTGTATGTCTGTGTGCTCAAACTTGAGTCTACGCATGACTGTGTAGGCAAGTGTGTCTGCATCTGTGTTTGGAGGAGAGAAAGAGATAGAAAAGCAACAGAGGTGTTGTGCGAAGAGACGGGAGGCTGCAAACAGATAGTGTCGTTCCTTCAGTATCACCATTAAATCTTAATCTCCCGGCCCCTCATGGGAGGAGCCAGCCGAGCATGGGATTGTGTTTTGCATCTAAATCAAGATGTTGTGTTCCTTCAAAGAGGGCTTTATTAAGGCAAAGTTTGATGTGTTTGTTCTCAACTTCACATACGTCTGGGTGCACAGGCTGATCATCCAGCTGCTGTTGTTTGTACTAAAGTCTTGTTAAATCCAATTGCCTTGTAAACTGTAACATCTCTAATCAATTCAAAAGAAAGGGGGAAAACAAAACTCAGAAGGGAGTGTAGTTAAATTATGAACCACTGTGTGGAAGTTTCTGCAGGTTGCATCAAGGGGGCTACGTTTTCGTGGCAGTCAATACCACAAGCTAAAACCAGAGGTTGTAATTACATATTAAGAATTTTCTTTTCTTTTTTTTTCTAATTCTCAAATGAAGCAAATATTGAATCTTGGACTACTATTGTCTTTTCCTTCTTAAGTATTGAAACTGTAGTTAAAAACCCTGTTTCATGACAGCATTATAAGGACTTGAAGCAGTGGGCATTTTTCGAAAACGGGCAACTTTGTCCAACCCTGTGTCAATTTGGCTGGTTACAGTTACAGTATAGTGAATGAAAAATGAATGGACAGATTATTATTGAATAATCTTATTTAATAACATCACCTTTATTAAACTGTATGAAATTAATTTGCAGTAACCCAACCCTAGTTAGGAATCGTGTCAAATCAACATAGCATATACACACATAGTTCCAATATAGCCATTTTCATGTGTATTGTTTCCATTGCAAAGAACTGTGACCATTTTAGCTGGCTAAATTGTATAAACGTCTCTATAAACCGACTTGTGGCAAATTGCGGAATCACTAAGGTGAGGTTTTGCAACCTCAGACTTGATGGGTTAATGGACAATTCCAGCGCAAAATGAATCTAGGGGTTAATAACATGTGTAAGAGGGTTTAATTCTGCAGTAACATTAAAGTGATGGTTCGGAGTAATTTCACCCTAGGGTCCTTTGCACCATGATCTCGAGCCAAACACCCCCCCAGAAGCTTTTTTCACCTTGGTCGAACATTGGGAGCGTTAGCGTAGCGTAGCGTTATCAGCTGAATAGCTTAGCGCAGAGGCTAATGTTTCCGAAGTGTCTCTTAACATTACCCCACTAATAATGCCCGAAATGATACCAAACGTCTACAGTAGTACAAATAGGTTATGCACTCATAAAACGATGGATTGTAAAATTTGTAAGTACACCAGAAGTTTATGTAAATAACACTTGCCTGCTGGCTTCTGCTCTCTGCTGCTGCTGCTGCTGTTACTACCGGGCAGTAAGAGTGCTTAGGGACATCTACAAATTACAACACCGAAAAGAGATGCAACAAAAATATTTATTAATTTAATGATTAAATAAGGTAATGTCTCCAAACTTACCTCAATTATTACTTGTCTCCTGCTAGTTATACTACAGCACTTACTTTCAAAAATAAGTTAAATTAAAAATATTTTTGTTGCATCTCTTTCGGTTGTTGTAATTTGTAGATGTCCCTAAGCACATCGTCTTACAGCAGCAACAACAACAGCAGAGAGCAGAAGCCGGCAGGCAAGGTGTTCTTTACATAACCTTCTGGTGTACTTACAAACTTTACAATCCATCGTCTTATGAGTGCATAACCTATATGTACTAGTGTAGACCGTTGGTATCATTTCGGGCATTATTAGTGGGGTAATGTTAAGAGACACTTCGGATCCATTAGCCTCTGCGCTAAGCTATTCAGCGGCTAACGCTACTCTACGCTAACTCTCCCAATGTTAGACCCAGGTGAAAAAAGCTTCTGGGTGGGTGTTTGGCTCGAGGTCATGGTGCAAAGGACCCTAGGGTGAAATTACTCCGAACCATCACTTTAACTGTGTATAGAAAACATACACATCGTCACACATCAGTCAAGGCATGTTACTTACCATTAGCTTCATTTTGTATTGACCTAAACATTCCTCACGTTCCACCTTCTTAAATCAGTCCTTTCTCTGGTGTTATCGTCTGTTGTCATGTCTGGCAAAAGTTGAGTTTCTCAGAGAAAGTGGAGTTCAAAAGTAAACACACCACCTGGCCCTTATCGCAATGAGGTGTGTTTCTTCCACATGCGCTCTCAGCTCTCAAAATTGTCACCTGCCACACTTTATTCCCTGTGAAGTTGAACAAAAAACACGTATTTAAAGGAATACGCCACCGTTTGTTGAAATAGGGCTTATCACGGTCCCTCCTAGCTGTAGATAGGTGGGCCAACACATTTTTTGTCTCAGTGCAAGTAATTAGGTTGTTTTTTTGTGTTTTGTTGGCTGACTTTTACTCACAACATGCTAACCGGCAACATAGGATTCCATTCACTATGCTAAGCTAACTAGCGGCGTCGCTGCCAGTGTTAAAGCTGCAGTAGGTAAGATTGTGAAGAGCCAGGACTTTGCCAACAAATTTGAACATCGACAACTTCTCAGTCCCTCCTCCCTTTCTGCTGCAGCCCAAACCGTCTCCTAAGCCCCTCCCACACAAGGGAGTTTGACAGAACTGCCGGCATGTCAGACAGACAACATTTTCAATAACTAAAACACTAACACAACGTTAACTTTACTCACCAACAGTAAAACAATGCTAACTAGCAGGCTAGCGTTAGCCATTTCAGCATCACATCAGACCGACCACTGTGCAAATGTTACTATCATCCTCACCAATGTAGCTTTGTGGACTTTTGACTACTAATAACCAAGTGAAAGATAAATCACTCATGGTAATTATGTTACCTGTTGAGAGGAAATGTGGCTACATCTGCATCGTTCTTCAGATCTTTAAAATCCTGCAGCCACGCCACCTCTGAAAAGCCACTCCATTATTCACGGAGTTTTGGAAAACTTTTCTGCAGCTCGTGCGCAGGGAGGGGGGAGGGGAGAACGCTATATATGCGTGTGCCTGAGCAGTGATTGACAGGCAGATAGACCACCCTTGTGGCCCTGATTGGAGAAAATCAACTGGGAGCGGTGGATTTTTTGCCTATGGCACTACAGGCTGTAGGAGGTGCCAGAGGAGCTGTCTTTTTTTTTTTTTTTTTACATAATTCATGTAGTTCTACTGGAACATGACAGAAAGTTAGTTTTATAAGACTTACCTACTGCATCTTTAAATGCATGCACAAAAAATGCGTTGGCCCACCTACCTACAGCTACGGGAGACCGTGATAAGCCCTATTTCAACAAACAGTGGCGTATCCCTTTAATTATGGTTACGTGTTTATACAGAGGGTATAGAGATTCTAGTGCTGACATTTTCAGGACATGATTTGTTTCTTTTTATTTGTTGTTTTTTCTCCAATGAAATGCTACATTTTCTCCCAACATCAATTCGATATGGTATTATTAGATCTGGCTGCTCACTTTGAGATATGACAGGGAAAAATAATCTCTCTGAAAGAGGTAGGCTCAGACAGCACACTGAGACGTAACGAAAAGCCTGGCTGCTGTTTTAAAGGGAGAAGACAGTAAGAAGACTGGTTTGGAGAGGAAAGCCTGCTCACTGCAGATAGAAGACAGGGATAAACCAGCAAGGATGCTCAATTCACTGCACTGTATCTAGTCCCGAGTTATCATGGAGATGATTTTTTTTCACGGGTCTCCTTTCTTGTAGTTTAAAGGTAAAGGCACCCTCTTGATTCTAGGACGAATGTAATTTAGTAAAGCATGCAGGGGAGATGATACATAGGAAATAAGAGAAATGTATATGTGCTGGAATTTGCCATTGTTTTATTTCATAGTGATTACTGTGAAATGTCAGTAATTATAATTCTTGTGTCTGAGTAGATATTAAACTTTTTTTCTATTTTATTATGAGGTGGACATTTGGTCTTTGTGGATGCATTTTTTATTTTTTATTTTAGTAAGACATTCATGGGAATGGAAAACACATAGCATTCATCTTGTGTATTATAATTGCTGTGCTGCCCACATGCCTCATTATTCTTGGTAATAGAGTCATATCTTCACCAAGTTTATTAATTCATCATTATTTTCTCAAACCTTCTTTAAAAACATCATTTCAAGTCTGCCAATTGCCAAATTATGTTGTATTGTTGTTGTGTGGAACTGCATTATATCAAGTTCTATCTAGTATTTTATGATTCAATTTTTTTAATAATTTGGGAGTAGGGACACAATAACATGAATACTGTATTACATACCACAGGACAGGTTGCTATGACAGCAGTTCTCTTAACTTGCTACTTGGTATATACAGTATAATGTAGGGTTCATTATCAAAGAGACAGAGCACATTTAAGTCCTGCCCCCACCGGAGAGGGAAACAACTTTCCACTCTCCATTGACTTGTATTGTGTTAAGGTGGCTTCTTATCAATTCCATCTGCAAGCAAATAACAGAAAAATGCCTAAAAGCTGCCGTGTGTGGTCACGATCATGGGCAGCGCTAAGCGCCGGACGGAGCCACGGTGCCGCTGCAAAATGGAAGGAACTTGTTTTGGTGGAACATGTGTACGTTCAAAAGTTGTTTTAGGCGTGCAACAGAAAACTCAGATTGGACAGATAGTCTAGCTAGCTGTCTGGATTTACCCTGCAGAGATCTGAGGAGTAGTTCTCATAAATCCACCGGAGTTTAAAATGCCAACACAAAAAAAGCGCAAGGTGATGGACATTCGGCCGAAAAGAGGGACATCCGGCGGAATTTCTGGTGGCACTGGAGCAATCCTGGGAGTTGAACGTTGTAGATATAGACCAGTTTTAGGCTAAATATATACGTATTTGTAAGTTAAGCTAAAGCATTTTGTACACAGTGTGCAACTAGTGGAATGTGTATAAATCTGAGAGCTATGCAGTATTATGTTTGCAAGTGCCTTAGCTTGCTAATACATAGCTAACATTAGCTTACTAACAGCTAACTTGTCCTCTCTGGTAGACATAGGTTGCTAACATAATTATTTGAATTGCTTAAATCTGATGTTTTTAGCTAGCTACAGGCACTTTGTTAGCATTTCAGCCCTTAGTTGCTTATTGTGGCTGATTGTTTTCCCCTGCGGTGGACGTGGCTTTCAGAGTTTACATGATGAGCTCTGTCTCTATGTGCATTCCATCTCCCCTTAACAAACTAGATACCCATCAGACTTGAATATGGTGAGGCTTTACAGTATTCTTTCAGTTCTCATCAGGCTACCTCAGGTGTTCAAGAGTTCGCCCAGTGCCCTGATGCCAATAAATGTGCCACCGGTATTTTTAGAGCAGGTGTCACATCTTTCAGAGGGTGGATTTGCCATTTTTGAAAGAAACTCATCATCTCTTATTGTTTAGGATGGCTAACCTTCCATTATCCACTGACACTGTCCTCAAAATGCTATTATTGGCTGATTAGGGAAATGCCAGCAGTGATCAGAATTTTTGGCCTTGATTAGAGAATATTCACCCCTTTTGTTGCTGTCAAGCATGATCAAGAGTAGACAAGGTTTGCTAAGTGAGTGAACGTGACTGGGAGCGCCATCATCATCATCATCTCTGTAACACGGCGGCTCTCATCTCTGAGAGAACAAATTAACGCACTGTCATCCCTGGTGCCCTACTTAGACCAGATGGGTCTCATTCAGGTCTTCCACAAAAACACAGATGTGAAGGGATCTTAAATGTCAGTCTCAATATCACAAAAGCCATAATTAAGAATGAGCTAGCAAAAGGACATGTACTTTTGTGTCCTGGTTAGATGGATCGTGTTATATCAGGAAGATCACAGGTTGAATTACAAAAACCTCTGACTCCTGCACCAAAAGGCTATGCAAAAAGTCAGATTTGTATTTTTAGTGCATCATCATACTAAAAGGAGTCATCACATTATAGAAAATGAGTGCAAGTCACAGCAAGTAGGCACTGCTACTGGGTTCAATCCTCGGTCGGGGCAGGGCCTTTACTGGCATTACAACTGGAGTTGGTCCCCTGGCGCCAGACTATTTCTGCCCACTGCTCCTATTTAGTTAGGATTGGTTAACTTAAATGCAGAGGATACAAATTAATTAATTTAATTTAATTAATTTATACTCTTTATTGAACCCCAATGGGGAAATTACATTTGTACGTGTAAAATGTACTTGGCAAATAATGGATATATTATATTATATTATAATGAGCATGGTGTCTTTGAATGCAAGAACATGAATTATGCAAATCTAGTCCAAAACAATTTGCTTTCCTTGTCCAGACGTACCACAACTGTTATGTGGCCTTTACACATGACAAACATGAAAGTGGCGTGCAGAACATTAACCTTTAGTTGTTTATCTACACAACATATAATCTGTATCTCACAATTTGTTTTGTGTTTAGGAGTCGTATGTTTCACATGGAGAAGTCTGAGCACAGCTACATCTGCACAACTTCAATAGCAGAGGGCTTTCAGCACACTTAGGGAAACACTGTGATCATTAAGCCTGAGCTGACTTTTTGAATCAACATGTGCTTTGGAGTAAAATAGTAGCAAAAAACTTGATTTTAGTGTGAAAAAATAATGTACTGTACATAAATATGATATATATGTCAATGTGTTGCTCAATTTACCATAAAATCATTTATCCATTTATAGTCAGTGTCGATGATTTGAAGTATATTTTGAGACAATATAAATGTGTGAACTGTCAGACATTTTGCCATGTTATTTTAGGTATTTAATGTTTTGGATTAGACATAAACAGACATCCTCATCTGGCCATTTTAATTATGAATAGTTTTTCTATTGATTTTCTTGAAAATGTACAATATCACAATTTATATAGATTTTGCAATACACAATTATATGTACAATGATAGAGTATTTTATCCATATAGCCTACTTACCAGACCCCTCACTTTTACTTATGTGCACAACTAGTCCCGAGACTAGAATTATCTGTTAGTTTACTATCAGAAATGAATGTACAATTTTGATAATCATTTTACTAGTCCTTCAAGATTATAGCTTATTAAATGTGATTACTTAAATAAATTTATATATTAACTGATCAAATGATAAATATAGATAGATAGATAGATAGATAGATAGATAGATAGATAGATAGATAGATAGATACATAGATAGATAGAGTCTTTATTGTCCCATAGGGATAATCATTTCCACACATCTTCTTTCATGTTCCATAGCACAACAAAACATAAACATGTAACACCTATACAAAAAAAACATCACATTAGGACACCCACATAGACTCATCAAATGTCAATCACTGATAGATTCATAAGTAACATAATCATTAGTTGCGGCCCATGTTATAGCACTGAACACAGACCCACATTACAGCTAGTACTTTTCTTTTTCATTCCAGGTATTTATGTATTTGGACATTGTTTGCACACAAATAACTCTCCACTGGGCCATGTTGGCACTGACTAAGGTTATCAGTCAATTTGTGCTGCATCTGCACAGCCTCTATAAATGCAAACTGATATGCATGAAGGAACTAGAGGCTTGTAGGGAGATGGCAGGGTGAACTAACCTTTGAAGATACCAGAGGTGAATAAAAGAGGGCAGAAAACAGGTGTCTATTAGATCTTCCCGTCTTCCCGGCTTTGTCCTCTCACTTAGCCCACAATTATTGCAAACTGTAACAACAGAGTGCATTGTGGTAAATCAAAGGCTGCACTCCCTGTGGCTTTCCTCCCCTTGTGTTTGTTTGTTGTTTTCCATACAGGAAATGCAAGGCTTCTAATTAAGTCTTGGAGGGGGAGAATGAGGCGTCTTAGTCCGCCAACTGTGAGCGGCTATCGCAAACTCAACTTCAATGTTTAATTTATGTGTGCTCTATTATTTATGGATGCCGTGATCTGTGTGTATATGGGGCTTCATGCAAACTTTGAGTCTGAGCAGTGTTTGTGAGTTTTGGACAAAGAAAGAAATAAGAACTATAAAATGTGAATATGAGTATTGAGTGCATAGCCAGCTGAAATATAGTAGGGTCAGTGTAACTGTGGTCTGGTTGACAGTTACTGTATGTGCTCCCCTGTCTCCTTTTCCATCCTCCCTTACTGAATTATACAATCACTGCACCTGACATATTTCACACATATACATTCATAGTATACAAACACATGCATACTCTTAACCTGTTTATATTCTTGGGTATCCTAAATTTAGACATTACCTCTACATTCTTAACCTAATTCAAGACAGTAACTATGTTGTGTTGAAGGCAAATAATGAATTCTAAATGAGGAAAGCCAACCCCAATCAGCTTTTTGTATTCTAAAATGTCACTAAAGGTGGCTATACATATACACTCTCTTTTTCTCCTTTTCTCGCTACATAAATCCTCTAAGACATCTCTACAAACGATATCAGCAGCAGATGATGATGATCAGGGCTGAGAAGGTGTATAATAACACCCATAACACTGCTGCCTACAATGGCCAAAAGGACAGTTTTTATGTTCCCTCCACCTCAACCTTTAATGTGCAGCGATGCGGTTGTAACCTGCTGAATATTATGCACTAGGCAGAACAAACTATGGGCTAAATCAAGGGCTAAAAAATGGCTTGGATCAGCAGGTGTGACTGGGAAAGATAGCTTGGATTTGAAGAAGTGGAAATGCAGGGAAAATAAATATTTCATGGTACATTTTATCACAACACAGTTAAAAAGGAGTGGGGATGCAGGTCAATAGCAGTAAGGGATCTGGCTATGTAGAGATACAGTTACTGAGAGGGCAATTCAACTTCAAATAGCAAGGGTACTGGCTACATACTTGGGGTTAGTTAAAAAAAAAATCTGTATGGAGTACTGGCTTTCGGTGATAGGAGAATCTGGAGTGCTTTGTTTTTTATAACATACTGTAAACTAATTCTGCTAGTAGAACAATTGCCTATCTTGTCTATCTGCCTGTGAATCGCTGCTCAGGCATGTACACACATATATAGCGTTCTCCCCTCCCCCTTCCCCGTGCACGAGCTGCAGAAAGGTTTCCCAAAACTCCGGTGAATATTGGAGTGGCTTTTCAGAGGTGGCGTGAGCTCTGGGATTTTAAAGATCTGAAGAATGATGCAGATGTAGCCACATTTCTTCTCGACAGGTAACATAATTACCATGAATGATTTATCTTTCACTTGGTTATTAGTAGTCAAAAGTCCACAAAGCTACATTGGTGAGGATAATAGTAACGTTTGCACAGTGGTCGGTCTGATATGATGCTGAAAGGGCTAACGCTAGCCTGCTAGTTAGCATCGTTTTACTGTTGGTGAGTAAAGTTAACATTGTGTTAGTGTTTAGTTATTGAAAATGTTGTCTGTCTGACATGCTGGCAGTTCTGTCAAACTCCCTTGTGTGGGAGGGGCTTAGGAGACGGTTTGGGCTGCAGCAGAAAGGGGGGAGGGACTGAGAAGTTGTTGATGTTCAAATTTGTTGGCAAAGTCCTGGATCTTCACAATCTTACCTACAGAAGCTTTAAGATGGAAAAATGAAGCAATGATGCAGATTGAAGTTGTCAACATTTACATCAGCACATCGGAAAACATGGGCATGCTATTTTTTAATAGGATAGATTTATAAGAATAGACATGTTAGGGTTTTTTTTACCAGCAAAATAGATTCCCATTGTAACTCTTATGTGAAGAAGCCCTGCACTGGTAAATACAGTACACTATGGCTGGCTGGAAATGCTGATAGGTAAATGGCCAATGGACCAAAGGCAATGAAACAAACAAGACTATGTCATGCAGGAAATTAGACTGAGAGGAGCAATACTGCACCTAACAAGCTTACAGCACTTTGAATAAGGTGATTGAGAGGAAGGCTGTTTCCTGGGCAGGAGCACTGGACCATCAACCTTCAGTCTCACATATCCTATGGCCCCTGTCCAAGAATCACACACATGCACACACACACACACACACACACACACACACACACACACACACACACACACACACACACACACACACACACACACACACACACACACACACACACACACACACACACACACACACACACACACACACACACAACAAGGTGAAAGAAGGCACTTAAGGGCCTCTGCTTCACTGGAGCTGCTCAGTATCCAACAGAAAAAAACTGTAGTTGTACTGGATACCAAACATCCTAGATGAGAATGTATGTGACTGGGTTTTCAAATGGGAGCATTCCTGAAAAGAGCCATTAGTAATAATCAGAATCAGAATCAGAAATACTTTAATAATCCCAGGGGAAAATTATTTTCGTTACCACTCCAGGTATACAAACAACAAATAAAAACAACATATATTATCAAGACTTTTAACATATATAATAAAAACAAATCTACAGTAATAATATATAAAATATGAAATGTACAGTGTTAATGTGCAAATAGTGCAATAAAAAAGAGAAGTGATTGTCTATGTTTGAGATGAGATGATTACAGAGAGGGGGTGTGTGACTCTCTGAGGGAGGTGTTGTAAAGTTTAATGACCACAGGCAGGAAAGATTTCCTGTGGCGCTCTGTGGTGCATCTGGGTGAGAGGAGTCTTCTGCTGAAGGTGCTCCTCTGCTGGGCCAGTGTGTCGTAGAGAGGGTGTGAGACATTATCCACACAGTTGAAGTCCGAGGTGAAGAGGGTGAAGAGGAAGGGAGAGAGGACAGTCCCCTGTGGAGCCCCAGTATTGCTGACCACCCTACCGGGTTGGTCAGACACACAGTTCTTTAGGCGTACGTACTGTGGTCTGCCCGTCAGGTAATCAACAATCCAGGATACGATGGGGGCCTCCACCTGCATCGCAGTCATCTTCTCACCCAGTAGAGCCGGACAGATGGTGTTGAAAGCACTGGAGAAGTCAAAGAACAAGACTCTCACAGTGCTCGCAGGTAGTTTCTACCTTTCACCATATTGCCACCACCACATCATCACAATTTGTGTCCATGGATGCTTGATGATCAGAGCACACGTTCTGCAAGGAGTAATTAATCTAGCTTGACCACACCTAACTTTTATAAGCCATATATTACTGTGAAGCTTTGACATAAATATAAATTGGACCATGTCTGCTAGTTGCCTCAACCTGTCACACTCAGCCCTGCTAGTTGCTTGTTCCTCCCACCTCTGCTTCATTCAAGCTGTCTTCCTTAATAGTTTTAAATTTGCAAGCTCAAAATTTGTATCAATCAGTAAACTAAAAGTAGGGCTATTTTGTAAGAAGGGAAGGAAGGAAGGAAAGGTAAACACATTTGTCAACGCATGCGAAATGTAGCCCCGTATGAGACCCTATGAGACCTCAGACAGTGTGTTTCCCTTTCGCGCGAAAGAAGAGGTGTGGACAAGTTATCAACAAAACGTACAGCAAAAGACCGTGCAAAACATTTTATACCATCCTGCCAACCTGTATACATTTTAACATCAATGTACGCTGGAACTTTTTTTCACTCTAAACGCCGCTGAAGCGGCTGCTGTTCCAATCCTGTCGGCTTGTTGAATGCAGGAAAAAACAGAGATGAGACGTACATGATGACCTAAATTGAGGACAGCTACGCTCGTTATTGTAAGTGCAGTGATAAGTTAAAGTCTAATAACTACTTTATCAAACCGTATAAATTTGTGTCCCAGCCCAGGCCAGGCCAGGAAACACTGTAGGCTAAAGATCAACTGGCCACTGACAGACATGTTCAAATTTGATTTATTCAATAAATTGTTATTTTTTGTCTTAAATCCACCAACTATTTTCATATTTTACCAACATTTGCAGCATCCTGAGCCTTTTAGGTAAGGTTACTGGGAAAACTCAGCCCAGAGTAATTTTATTCTCCCCAAAACAAGTTTGCTTTTAAAGAACTATACAAAAAACAAAAAAACGCAGCTTTTTTATGTGTAACATATTCTGACTTATTCAAAAGACGGACCTTTAAGAGTTCCTCTCTCGTTTTAAGGAATACATTTTTGGCAAGAGCTACACTGAAGTTGGCAGTTTGTTAATGTTATAAAAGTTATTTCAATTGATATTCTGTAATATTTTAATCTTTGTGTGCTAAAAAGGCACATAAGTTCCTGTAGATGACAAAACACATTCTCCTTTTTTTGCCAAATAAATGAAAAACTTGTTGAAATCATCAATGTCTTCCCTCTTGCTGTATCAACATCTCAGCTAGCTTTCCTCAGAGATGGTCCCAATAATGGGCTTAAAGTCAAGTCAAATTCAGTTTGTGCATGACTACATGGTACAACTATTTTTTAATAATGTACCTTACATTGTGGATAATTAAGCTATATATAATACGCTGAAGTATATTTCTGGAGTGTTAAAGATTAAAAGAAAAAATAACAAGAACCGTACAGAACCGAAAACCGTGACCCTAAAACCGTGATATGAACCGAACCGTGGGTTTTGCAAACCGTACCACCCCTAATAATTACATACACAATTATTAAAACTGTAGCCAATAAATATTCTTTAGATTGACTAAATGATTAATCCAATATGTCTTTCAGCTCCAATCCAACATTTCCTTTGGGTGATGTCACAGATACCACGTTTTTTTCCACAGTTAATGGGCTGCAGTAGTAGATAGAACTCTTTAGAGCATACATTTAAATTACAGTTTCACGAACACCGACATTATGAATGGTTATGAAACCTATTAATGGACTACTACTTTCTCTAGGCAGGAATGCCTACAAGAAGCCTGGTCAACCAGTAACCTAAGGGTAGCTGGCTTGATCCTTATCAGTGACAGAAGGGTGCAGTTTGCAACTGGAGGACATTGCATCTATGATGCTATCATCCACCACTAAGTGCCCTTGAGCAAGTGACTGAACCCCAACAACTGCTCCAGGAGCATAGCACTCTGGCTGATCCTGTGCTCTGATCCCTCTGATGAAATGCATATCCATGTGTATGTATAACCTGGGAAGGCTATGCAAAGAGATTGATCTTTGAACTACAATAAAGACAGAATTGATGAATACATTGTGGTGAAATGAGCCTACACACACTTCGATCTCTGCAGGTTCTAAGGGTTCTCAACTGCTTACAAATACTGCACCGTACCTACATAACCTGGGTAAATAAGACAATATTGGTACATTGTAATATAGCATATTTAAAACAAGGGAAATAACCTCTTTCTTTCACCACCCTATTTTACATCACAAGTCCTCTTCCTTTTTCGATGGACTCCTCCGCCATTTACAGGAAAATATATGATGCTGGAAGCTCATAAGACTACATTTTATGTGTTCAATTGGGAGTCGGAATGGTCTAGAGTGATGGGGCTCAGTGAGGGAGTGGACTTCATTTTAACGCCTGACTGAAGGTGAAACTGACCTCTCGTGTGGGCCGGAAAGGACAGTTAAAATCCAAGCAGTGTAGCATAAGCATACACAGCAAGTTCAGTGGCTCTAAGGGGTCATTACCCCAAGGAGATGGACTAGGAACACTGCCAGGGCGAGTCCATTATCACTTTGTTGGTACAGGTGATTATGGTTTACTCTACCATAAAAATCATATAGTGCACTCATCCTAAACTATATTTAGTTTGCCTGCTGAATTTACAGATAGTATGTTTATGAGTCACTTTCCATTTATATTCAAAGAGGCTGTCCACTCAAATCACAAAAAAACATATATTGTCTCTTACTCTGAAAGGCATACACCAGGAGTGTTTATGTTTGATTTTATAATAGATGGATAGATAGACAGGAGGGCGGAAGGACAGACAGACAGGCATATGTGGCAGTGAAGGGTAATGAAATCCATATAAAAAATAGTCAGTCAGTCAGTACTCTTAATGAAAAAGAAAAATGTACCAAAAGAAGCCTCTTTGGGAATAAACAGGAAAAAATGTGGCATTTAAAAACTAGGCAGTAAATAAGAGAAGGCAAAGCATGCTGGGATGCAGAGGTGTGTGCAGAAATTGGCCATTTGTCAGCTTGGATAAGGTCACTATATAACTTGCAAACAGCACAGTAATTGACTGCAGTTGGGATGTTATAGCTAATGGTGGCACAAATGAAAAGCCATGGAACTTATAAGGATGTTCCATGCTTATTATCTTTTTTTCCAAACAAATGAACATCATCACCATTGCCGTCATCATAATTAAGACACTGCAAATGGCAGGAGAGGTATCAAAGGACAAATAAACTCCCCTGCTTTGAGTCCATGTACATGCTGTTAAATGTTGGAGAGAAGGCGATTAAGAGAGTGGAAAATGAATACGAGAGGGTAATACAATATTAGTATTTATGGGACAATAGTCACTATGTTTCTTGTCTGAGCCACAGCTAAAAGGTGAAATTTGTGGCATTCTACTGGCATGTGGCATATATAGGCATAGCTGTGGGTAGCCTTCTTAATTAAGTTTGCAATGCTTGGATGAATGCATTTAAGATACACCCTAATTGCTTTTATACATACTTATTTTATATTGAGGAATACATGGTGAGTGCTTGACTGTAGTAAAACATGTGCATTGTACTCAAATAGTAATGGCTGACACATTACGATTAAAGACATTTCAGAAAGTCACCGTAGAGCTTATTTATATTCATCCATACTGTATTTGTAGCCGTGGAGCTGTTGTCACCATTGCTTTCACAAACATATAGGGGTACGATAATGAGATGTGTCAGAAAGCAGGAGGGTTGTTTGATGGGACAGCAAACATCCTTACAGCTGCACAATGAAGATTACTAATTATTCCCACATACTGTAAAGGAATTATTACCTACTGTGCATGACCCTCCTGGCAAGCAACACATTAAAGCCACTAGAACTATCTTAGAGTGGAGGAAGACAACGATTGCAGTCTACAGAATTTGTACTATATTGCCAACTATTGTTGGACATTGTAAGTACTGTCTCTGAGCCATAGTGTGTCATATCCAAATCATCTTTTTTTGGGTGTTTGGTGTTTTAAGCCCCCAACGTCAGGCTTCCAGGCAGCGCTGCCTGGGAGGCTCTAGGATTGGGCAATGGTTAGGGTTAAGGTTAAGTGCCTTGAAGTCAAGGTTGGGGGCTTAAAACTCCATTGAGCTCTTTTTTGACAGTATGTCATTTTATTACTATTTTTAAATACAACGTGTAAATGTTGTGATGGTAAAAATAGTTGGTTTTACAGTACATGTGATCCAAGAAAGTCCATGCAGCAGATTGAAGTAGCCATCAGTTTACTTTGATGTTTAACTTCAAAAGAACAGCAACACTCAATGAAACTGTCACTGCCAATTAACTGATCAGAATCAACAAACTATTAAAACCAAACATTCTAATACTTGTGGTATTTCTCCTAATGCATTCATCCAAGCATTGCTGACTTAATTAAGACAGTTAACCACGGTCATGCCTATATGCCATCTGTCAGTAAGATGCAACCTAACCTTTTAGCTGTGGTGTATTCCAGAAACACTGCCTGACAGCCCATAACTAATTACAGTGCATTGCCTTCTTATATTAGCTTAAAGTCCATATACTGTGATTAACTCTTAATGGCTTCACCAATGTTGAGCATACAGCATCTACTTTACAAATTGCTTTGTAGTACTTTTTGTCCTTTTCTTGTTTAGTCATGCAGGCACTATAGTGGTTGGAATCATGGGGATTTTAACAACGTACTATCTACACATACATCTTTTCACTAGAGGAAACACATTTTTTATATCCAGCATATAAAAACAGTCTATCACAAACTTTTAAGATTCATATTGGACCGGGTTGGCTTATCAGGCATAAATAACTCAAATAAAAAGATTTTCTGAGCCACAAGAAAAACTGATGACACCAGTGATTTTTTTTTTTTTTTTTTTTTACAGATATGGGTATGGGGAATGGAAGAACATATAGGTAAATCCTCTCTCTGACTTTCCTATATGCCCGTATACTCCACACCATTCACCACCACCACCACCATCAAGTGGACACAGATTAAGCCAGAATAAACAAAGCACTTGATGCAATACATAATGACCAAAGACTCCCAATTTACCTATCAAGTGGACGTGCCCCAGAAATGTATTAAGAGGACTTCTGTATTGTCTTTGCAGTTCTGGTTGTTTAGGTGTCCATTCTACTCCATCATGATAAGAAGAGATGAATTGTTCATGCCTGTTTTTGTCAGTCCTGCTGATGGGATTGTGTTGTCAGTCTTGTCAAGACTGCAGCTGTCAAACCAAGCTTCTATTTAATACTGTTACTTAAACCATTCCTTGCTGCACCCTTGTCGCCCTCAAGGTCTTAATAACTAGCTTTAGTCACTACTGAGAAGGATGGATGGCGGGGGTGCCAGGCAGATGACTCTCTATGGCACCCTTATCTTTCAAGTTGTCTTTCCCAGTCTTGTTTTAATTAGATTAAAAGTTCTGTGCACCTCTGGGGAGGAACTGCAAGCCTGGGCCCGTGCCTAAGACATTGTGTGCAGAGTTTTCTTTCTTTTTTTTTTTATGCTCAGCGGCTGCCAAGAATTCCCTGCTGGTGTGCTTAGGTTGCTCAAACTGTGCTTGGGTCAAACACCATGCAAACGTGTTGGCATTGCATTGGCAATGTTTTAAGGTGACTCACTGGCTAAAATGTGTTTATAAAGCAGCAGGCTTACCCTTGTTTGACTTTAACTTTAGCAGTGTCTTTTTACCCCCACATTATTTAACTATCATTAACTTGTTAGCTTTTGCACCTGTCCGACTTTTTCCTTTTCTTACCCACCTCTGATTAAGCATGAAGATAACTATTTAATTTGCAAGCTTGAGTAAGTTCAAAGTACAAGAAAGCACCCATCACACATCACTGTGAGCAAATAAGTGCCTGTCATGAAACATCTTGTCCAGATCAGTGGTTTTTGTCGTCTGGCTGTTTATCAGCTCGCAGATGTACGCTAAGCATCTTGAGGGTTTTAATGCTGTAAGAAACTTCACTTACTATGAACTCAATATATCTTCTAAATTTGTAAATCTGCATGCATTAGGATGGTCAGAATATTAACATTTGCTAAGCAGTTAGACAGCTGTTTCATGTAGTCAAGTACAGCATTATAGCTTAAAAAGACTTGTTTTCCATGTCTTTGTTTCTTGAAGAGGAAGAGATGTTTAAGCTCCATAATCAAAATTATTCAAACTGAAAATCAGCTTTGAATGGAAAATCATTGTTACACAGACTCATGCTGCTTTACTCAGTGGTTCTCTATTATAATAAATCTAAATTGGTTAGATTTGCTTAGCACAGATACTGTACTACTAAAACTAACTACACTACCAGCTCTACACTTTGTATCTAATGGAGAGAAATATTTAGCAATTAGTTTGTTGTTGGTGTGGGAGGAAACCAATACCATCTTATTGAATTCCTGTCAATCATGTGGGAATCGCAATTTTTTTGTGAATACATGTTTCCATCCACCCCTACTTGCCAACACAGGTAGCACATGCAGAACAACTAATTTCACCAGGAACTACACTGGCTCAAACCCAGGACCTTCTTATTGTTTGACAATTGTGCTAACCATAGAGACATAATGCTACATGATGTCTTTGCACCTGGAAATACTTGTCTGGTGTGTTGGTGGGATGCCATGTTTGTGATAGTCCAAATTACTATTTCTTGGTTGGATACCGCATAGTATTCTCATATGAATTAATGGGAAAGTGACTCATTACAATGCAGATCAATCCAACTTTCATTTAACACACCCCTGAGCAGCTCTTTGGGTCTAGAACCCTAAAGGAATTCATGCTGTGCTAGCTTGAAAACTGCACTGACATGAACCCAGCATAGATCTTTTCTTCTTCTTTTTTTCGGTCTACGTTTCACATTTAAGGAGGCTTACTAAGCAAATTTATCAGTAATTTAGGTTTATGAGATAAGCTCCTGGAGGTCTTGTGGGCTTACCTCAGTTAAACACTGGCCATGTGTCAACCTTCATTTCATATCACACTTCACTAACCAAACCTGTTTCCTGCAACATTGTACTACAAGGTACGCTCACATCAGATGGTGTAACTTTTTTAACGAGTTACAATATTTGAAATAGTAATTGCAGTATTTTTATAATAACAGAACTGCTTTTTTATACTTATAAAGCTCGTTAAGAAAAGCAATGATGCAACAAAGAATCTGAGATGCCTTAATTTCACATGTGAGCACTCCATGAAACATTCTAGCTGGTGAAGCGTGTTTTTATGGGCCTTGGACATAATAAAGATAATGTTGATGATATGGCAATGTGCTTTTGCTGGAATTTCATTTAATTGAATGCAGGAGGGGGTTACAAGCAATTACTCTGGGTGAAAGTAATAACTAAACAAATAGAAATGGTATTTTAAGATAAGCAGAGAAGTATCCAAGGAATTCCCATAGGCCAGCAGGGCTGAATGGAGATTGAGGGGCTCCAACATGCTTTAACGTCCAACCTGATGATTAATGTCTTGATAATTCGGCCTACCTGCTCTCGCTCAGATATTTTGCTGACAGCAGAAAGACGTGTGTGCCAGTTAAAGTAGTTTGAACGAAGCCGGTGCCAAAGCAATATTTTATTTTATTTATCTTACTTCTCCTGCTATTCATTGCTGCTATTCATTACCCCTGTGACAGCCAAGCCATGGCGTACGTTGATGTGTGGGGAAACAGGTTGTAAAGTGCAGGGGAACGTTCCAAGCCAGACATTTCCATTTATTGCAAAGAGAAATCCTATTACATTGGAGGTAAGGAAAGGGGAGGGATAAAACACAAACATGTTTCATGTCCTGCTCTATTGATTCAGGAATAATGATTTGTTCCTAAACAGATTCTCATTGTCTAAGTAAGCCACTAGCCTCACATGTAACATTTTAGGTGCATAACATGATTCAGCAAAGTCTAAGGTGATCCACATCAAAGTGGAAGAATTGGGTTGGTAACAGACGTTTCATGTGAGTGAGCAGTTTCTGAACAGAAGCAGCAGAACCTTATTATTCCTTATCTTCACACATCTTCAGTATAGTGACCATGGTTATTATGCTTTAAACAGATTTTTAGTTTGTATTTTGTGTTAGAGGGACAGATTCTCACTGAACCTGAAAACGTAAGCAGTAATGAGCAATTCAAGTCTGCATTTCATCGTCTATTGTTGATGAAATGAGAAATTTTTTAAAAAGCAGATACCAAACAGCTTGAGATAAATTAACCTGCTCAGTTGTTTTGAAGGAAACATCAATTTATCCCGGCTGCTGCTGTTTCTTATGCAATGCAGTTGATTAAATTCTGACCCTCATCACTCTGTTATTAAACATTGATTTATTGGAAAATAATCAATGTTCGCCAGTTGCTCGACAATCTCTCTCTGGCAGCTGCACAGGGAACCATTACAAACTTGTATAGTTGATAATTACTCCATACCATTTGCATAAATGTAAAGTGCGCTCATTCCCTCTTGTATGACTGACCTGTTAGTAAAACCTGACCTCTGGTCAGAGATTAAACAATGCTCACAAATGTGGCTTTTTGCTCCTTGTGACAAAGAGGACAAGATAATGAGTTCTGGCGGAAAGGCTTTTTGGCACTGTCAAGTGAAATCCCTTCCCCTGAAAATGAAGGCTTTTGGCACCACATCTCAGTGTCTCTAACTATATTCATGGGGGAGAAAAAAGAAAATGGAAAATGAGGAAAGATGCCAGACTTGACCTCGTGCTGTGTCATTGCGACCGCTTGTTGTTTATCTTTGTGTATTCGGCAGGATTGAGGGCATTGTTTACAAGATTATCAGGCATCCACACGGACCAGCTATGAATGCAAACTGTGATAATGTTTCTGTCCAGCCAAAATGGAAGTGTAAAACCCTAACAGATTACCAGTGACTGTGGCTGACTAGGGTTGCTGGCCATGCCACAGTGAGACGCCAAGTAACACAAAGCAAATTAAGCTCTCCCACCATTAAACAAGTCATTTTTAACTCGAAATTGCAACAATTAGTAAGCTTTAAGAAAAACATTCATTTCCAGTCAATTGCAACCGATATCACAGTGAGCAATCATGTTTTACATAACATTCGCTGACAAAAGATAAAATAGTTTGCAAAAACCTTTATGTAGATTTCTTTCTTTTTTGTTTCGCTAATAGATAGTGTGGAACAAACATGTTACAATGCTATACTGTAGATAGTGGAAAGAAAAAAAGAAAGAGGCTGAAAAGTGACACATACATTAAGGATACAGTGCGAGAGAGACAGGAAATATGACTAGTCGACAGTGCTGTTATGTATTTCACATGTATCTGTGTTGTTTATTTATATCTGCAGTTCAAACGTGCAAGTGAGCATGGATGAGAGACATATAGAGAAATGGACAGATAAAGACAGTGGATAATGCCTTGCTTTGAAAGAAGACATGGCCCTTTGCAGACGGCTTGTTAAAGCTGCAGAGGATGAGTCAGAGAGCAGTCCCCTAACAGGAGCCCTTGTTGTTCGGAGTCCAGTCTGGTTTCATCTTGTCAGGCTTGCTCAGGGCAAGTTTTAAAAAAAAAAAATGCTGCAGAGGAAGTCTTCTCCATGTTCTCCATGCTAGACCACCATAGTTTTCTGCTGCACGACTAAAACAACATTGAACGTACACACGTTCCACCGAAACATGTTCCTTCCCGAGGCTATTTTGCAGCGGCACCGGGACTTTGTGCAAGACGATTGTGATTGGTTTGAAGACACGTCAATAAACCAGAGCCCAGAGTTTTTCTCCCATTCTATGTGAACTAGCCAGACCCTCCTCTGCAGCGCTGTGGAGGAAGGTCTGGCAATGCGAGACTTTACTGCAGCTGACAAGAAGGACTTCTAGTGAAAATGTCTTTAATGGCCCTATGCGTAAAAGGTCTAAAAGAATTTCATTTCCATTTGCCATGAAAGCAGTGCAAATATCAGATGACAACAACAACTTCATCATCTGTTTAGCCCAGAGCCTTGTTACTGAAGCATGAACAGGGTAAGGCAGACACAGAGGCAGTGCTTCATTAACCCAGAATTACTACAGTATTAACTGTAGTGTTGAAATACTCGTACCGAAGCATATTGCTTTTTGTCCAGCATTTTACAATTTTAATATCCTGACATTTTCTGCAAAACATTCATCTATCTCATTAAAGTCATTTAAAAAATCACAATAGACTACTGACATTCTGAAGATAATATGTTAAAGATGAATTGCTCAGTTTGAAATTTACTTTGGTAGCATTTTTCCAAGTAAGTTTAATTTCACTAATAGTAGGTTAACTGATTAATGTCCTCTTTTCTTTAAGACAGTGAGGTACATTATCGACATAGATAGTGTTTACATGTATCATGGTATGACAAAGTTAAGATAAAATTAGTTAAGAGACTCCACAGAGACCATAATCACTCTTAGTTGTTATTAAGCTTAACCTCTGTTCAGTAGAGACGTACTGTTTCGGCCAAAGGGGAAAGCTGATGTGTAACCAATCTTTATTTCTTTTATTTCTATACAGCACACAATGGAATTTACTGCTTTGGAAACTTCAGCATAATGTTTGTTCTTTCTTTTTTTATAATGATTTTAGGAAAGGGGGGAAACTGGGCAAATGGAGAGGCTTGCATATTGACATCTTTAAAACATTCATAAATCTTCCTCAGAACAGGGCTCTATTCGTGGTCTGCTGTTATTAAGAATATATGTACCATTCTTAACACTATTTTTGTCACTTTTATGCTCCTTCTTTGTATATATATTAAAAACAAATGTTCTCCAAAACTACTTGACACTCTTGCTATCATTTAAGTTTTACATAATACTCTAAATCCCTTTTGCTGAATTAAACAAATATATATATGAATTTAGTTTGATTGTGCAGTGTAATTTAAAATCCACATGCAAAACTGCTCTAAGTCTGTAGCTGCAACAGATTGACTTTGCACGCTATATAATGTTTGAATGCACCTATAGACGCACTGTGATGCAATTTACATCCATGCTTAAATTCATGCTCCAAGTATCAAATGATGCACAGTTAATATGGTAAACAACCCATGTATGTGTGAAATAACTGAAAACATGTCTTATATTTTAGATTCTTCAAAGTAGTCACCCTTTGCTTTTTAATTAATAAGGGAAAAAATGTCACTAATTAACCCTGACAAAGCACTACCTCATGAAGCTCATTGAGAGAACACCAAGGGTTTGCAGCGCTATCAAAAAAAAGCAAAGGGTGGCAACTTTGAAGAATTTAAAATGTCAGACATGTTTTCAGTTATTTCACACTTTTTTGTTAAGTTCATAATTCCATATGTGTTCATTCATAGTTTTGATGCCTTCAGTGAGAAACTACAATGTAAATAGTCAATGAAAATAAAAACACATTGAATGAGAAGGTGTGTCCAAACTTTTGGCCTGTACTGTATATAAATTATATAATGCTGATGAGTTATGATATATTTGGGTATGTAAACAAAAATACATTCAGTACTGCATGTATGCATTTTCAGAATGCCACGTATGTTTTATGCCATATTTAAAACGCACTATAGTATATGAACTAAATGTATTTATAGCAAGGAATACCCACACGTTTGGATGGATTTCCATCAGATGTGGATCAATTGTGAGACCCCGCCAAGGCTTCTCAGTACCCGTGTGTGTCAAAGATTGCAGGCGGTTAATATTTTAGTGCAGTGGAGCTGCATTTGGCGACAGCCAAGAAGTTGGGTCAGGTTAACAGGGCTGTTGCGTGCCAGTGCCCAAGAGAGTCTTCAATATTTGATCACCTTTTTCTTCTTCAGCTTCCTCTTCTTTTAATGCACTTTAGAATGGATCCCCATATTTGTAGTTCAAAAATAATCCTACAGAGATACCGTCTTACACATGTTCGAGGTTATTTTACTCTGTGTTTTAGATATATTGTGCTGAAAGGATTTATGTCATGCTGTGTTATCACAGATGTTGGAGAGGTTGGAGCAATTCCCGAAAGCTGTGTATAATCAAGACAGAACAAGAAAGAAGTGTGTATATTGTGTTACTTTTATCATTATCACTATTATTATTCTATTACTATTCATTTTCTATTACTTTTACATTATTATTATTATAGTATTGCTCCCATGACAGTTGCCGGTATACAAAGTATACACTATTAATATTCTATTATTCTATTACTGTTACATTATTACATATATTATTGCTCCCATGACAGTTGCAGGTCTACAAAGTTAAGGATTCAGCAGTCAGGTAATGTAATCACAGTAAACTTCAAACAGCATTCTCATTAATACCAACTTTTACTGTCTGATGCTTCAAACCAAATGATACCAAAGGGACAAGACTATCAAAAGACGTAATCTCATCCAAGGTGGTAAAAACCCAGAGTGACAGCTTAGATCATTTGGCTGACCTTTAAGGCTGTTCAGACATAGCAGCTCCGAATTTGTAGACAAATGTTCTTTTTCAAGAGGGTAGTATCTTTCAATTAGCTCTCAACAGACCAGCCCACAGGACAGTGGAGCCACACTTTTATAACATCTACAGCGTGCAGATCCTCTAGTTCAGTAAACACCTAGCAAACCAAGAGTTTAAAGAGTTAATCCATTTAATGGTTGTTGTTTTTAAACTAAATAACATAAAAGTTAACATAATAATAGAATCGAAGAGCAGAAACAAATATGTTTCACTCTGATAGACTTGAATACCTAAACGTGTTATGCATTGAAATTAAATAAATGAATCCATGCATGTGTCCTGATTTATTAAACACTGTTTTAATGAAAATGTGTGTGCTATGTTCTGAGGCCCATATGCCAAGACTTGTTAGATGGTGAGCCCTCACAACGGGCATCAGTGTCACAGGAAATCTATCACACGGCTGCGATACCAGTTTGCTTCTTCTTTTTTTTCGATCTCTGCTGCTGATGTCATACAATATGATATGCATACCATGCAGCCTGTCTCAGTTTTCCAGTCATTGAGCTATGATTTATTGAGCTGTTATAATATCAAGCTGATCCATTAATCAATAGTGATAGATATGCCAGGCCTGTACTGTATTCAGCTCTTCAAATCAGAATAAATACTTGAGGAGGAAAACGATATTTATGATATTTAGAAAAAGCTCTAATATTACCTTAAAATATACAGTCTCTATAAAATGACGGCCCATAAAGATGGTATAGGAGTTATTACAGAGTCTCCCCTTGAGTGTAGATTGTGGTAATGGTGGACAGACAGCAGGTGAATGATGGAACCTCATTCTCAGCTAATTCTCACAGGACACTCCGAAGATAATGGTAGTGATGGATTAGGAGGTGTGCTGTGCAATTTCTGCTCTGTAAGACAGAATGGCAGGTTCAACAGTGATATTAAGATATCAGCATCCACCAGCCAACTGCTGAAAGAAAGTTGAATTGGTTTGACTTGGTGGTTCAACACGCTGGCCTTTCAATTGTATGAATGAAAGATTTTTTTTTTTTTTAAGCTCTGACTACATTGAGCGGATGAAAGAGGTTGTGGAAAATACGTCAGAGGGAGAAGAAAAGACATAGCAGAAACTATACGTTTTTCTTATAAAAAACACTAAAAATGTTACCTACAAAAATGTAATAACTGCTAGGAAGAACAGTAATAACTATTAATTTCTTGCTTGATTTTAAAAGTCTAACCACACAGGTTGTGCTTATTTCGGCTGAATGTGTAGCTGTGTTTAGTTCCATTACAAATGGGAAACGTCTGTCCATTGGCTGCTGTTTCACCTCTCTGTAATGGTTTATAAATTATTATAATTAAACTTTCTATGGTGTATATTGGGCATGACCACTACTGTAATAGCTGGATAAATCAAATACATCTTTAATGGTTTGGATATGTAAAATGGGTCATTCACTATATTTTTAAATCAGTTTTCTAACATTTACTTCCTGTGCATGCCATTTACTATAGCTTTGGTTCAGGATATCCATAAATGGATTTTAGCATTCATCATTATTATTGGGGGCATATTTCCACTGTACAGTTAGAAAATAAATACTGTGTATATATATATTTACTGCCACCTTTAAAAGCAATGCATGTGAGTACAAAAAATAACCTGCCATCCTCTTAGGCTTAGTGGTATGGAACATGTTTATCAGCGGACCTGTCTTATCAGAATCCCATCAATTCTCTCCAAAGAGCAATTTGTCCTGGGCATTCTTTGTTGTCCTATCAGAGCAATGTCACATAGAAAATTGTCTCCCAGGATGCAGTCCAGGTGGTGGGAGATGAAGAAGAAGAAGAAGGAAGTGACAAGAGTGTTGCCCTAAATTACTATCGATTCAGTTGTTTGAACCTTTTACTCCGGGAGGGTAAGGGTCTAGGGGGAGCTGGGGCCGAGGTTTAAAGATAGGAACGGTCACCCAAATTCAAAGTGATGTCTGTCGCACCCCCAATTGTCCAGTTAGTGTGTAATCGAAAAGTGAAACATCTTGGGGATTCTCACTGAATTGTCAAACAACTGTCAACTCATCATATCTCTTTTCGGGGGTTGCTGGGGAATATGCTGTTTATTTTTACCTTTTATATTTTTTCATTATACTTAAGCCCTTAAGCATTGTTTGTTTTAGTTTTTTTCTTGGATAAAAAAAATTAATCTTTTTTGACATAATACTATCACTGTCCACTCAGTTACTGATAACAATACAGCTCAGCACAGTCTCGGTAATGTGAGTAATCTGGCTCGGGATAAAGGTTTAAAGCTATTGATTCCTAAACAATGTACCGTATAATGTTTTTCCACAAATATTGATACTAATACAACTTAAAGCTCACTACCTGTTGTAAAGGATATTGACTGAAATAACAAGTGAGCGTCTGCACTCCCTGCAGAAAGCAGACTATGCCAAATATCCAATGATGGATTATGGTCTCTGGTCGATAAAGATGCCTTATAGTTTCTAACAGAAGAAGATCAGTGGAACTATGGAAGGCAATGGCACATTGATTTACAGTATACTGTATATGTCACAACAAGCACTGAAGAGCAGTTTTTATGGTTTTGAGGTAGTGGTAAATTAGGCAAAAAATAGAGCTTACGGGTATATGCTTGTTTTGATTGACCCAATGAATCTGCATCTTAAAAGAGCAGATTCTTTTGCTTTTATTTTATTTGGAATAGGAGGTTCAAAATGGTGTATAGTGTTGCCCAAAAATACCTAACACCCTATGTTAAACTGAGGCATAATAGCTCTGTAATACAGTCACTTCCTCCCTATTAAAGCACTCACAAATTGCTTTCAGTCCGGTATATCACAACAGGGACGACAGTGTTCAAAACTGCATTTAGAGTGTGGGGGCTTTAAAAGACAACCAGTGCTCAGAGAGGATTATTGTTTTTTTTATTTTGTGTGACTGGGTGTCTGTTACAAAAAATAAATCAGAATGGTACCCTGCTTGAATGATATATATTACCCTGCAAAATGGCTTCAAAATGGCTTCTTTGAGCTCATTTAAAAGTGTACACATGGCGATATACAACATCTTTCATCCCTTGTTTAATAACAGCAGGAGAGAAAGTCAGTAACAGCTGGTGTAATATTCTACAAGGAAAACTTCATACTCATTTCCTTCTTTCATGTCCGCCCCTCCTCCTTTGTCCTTGCCTCTCTCTCCCCCTACCTGTATCTCTCTCTCTGTCTCCTCTCTCTCTCTCTCTCACTCTCTCTCACTCTCTGTCTTTTACTTTCACTACATCGCTAACGTTTGAAAAATATCAAATATTTCATAGCATGCCTGTGGAAGGTTGCCATCAACTTGAGTGGATTCCATCAACTTCGGGTGATTTGCATTTCTTAAACTAGGGAAGCGCAATGCATTATGCAACACTGGCAATGCATTCTGCATACATCCAGTAGTTGAGTACATATTTGAGAATCTAACATTTCATGGATTCGTTTTTTCTGGGTATTTGCTTCCAAACAGAAGTAACAGGCTGTTCCTGTATATATTTAAACAGAAAAAGCTAAAAATAAAGTACTGCAGTAAATATTTTCAGACAACTTGTAATCTCTGTATGCAACACATGGGAGTGATTTCTCACAAATCCATTAGCAATTTTGTGTGTAAGGGGAACCAGACTTTACATAGTGCACAGTGGACTCTGGTTTCTGCAGCTCAGTGTTCAGTGTCCACCTGGTGTCTCTAGCTCAGCTTGTTTAAGTTGAAGACAGCATGCTGTGTTCTGCAAAGGAGTCTCATTGGAGAATACTGATCAGGGTGTACTCTCATGTCAGTTTGAGTGAGTCAGGCGAGTAGTGCAACCTACCTCATCACAGAAGTGAAAGTGCTCAGAGGATAGGCTTTTTTGCAGTAACCTGAAGCACCATCACTGTTAAATGTTGCTGATACAGTGTTAGTAACAGCTTTGTTGTAGCTTGTTAAAGTGAAGTAAGTGATAAGGGCTGTAATAGCTGGTGAGTGGTGGATTACAGGAGGACTGGACATAGTGTTCAGAGATTAGTGTCCAGCATTCGCTTGTTACAAGAAGACTTGGATTCTGAAGTTTAACAGGACTGAAACAAATTTGGTATTTTTCTAAAAAACTGCTTCTATTGGTCTTAATGGTTGTGTCCAGTATTTTGATTTATGTTCCACAAGCTGCTGTCTCACAAAAATACATGTAGCACCCTAAAATCTAAGTCAGTGCCCCTCAATAAATCACGGCCTTAGGTCAAATGCTTTAAGAAACCCAATTAATTGCCATAAAACATAAAAAAACTTAAGTATGAAGAGACAATTCAATTACTAGTAGGATCCAGCCGATAAATTACTCTGGCTTGACTCTATCAGCGCATCCATAAAAAATGATTTAATTGCAACTCGTGTTTATGTCAAAAAATATGACATGCCTAGTTTCCATCGACATGAATCTTCATCAGTCTTCCTCTCTTCAGATCAAAGGCCTGGCCCTTTAAGAGTCCCAGGGTATTGATGCTTGTTTTATCACCAATCCTGGAACCTATTATGGGCCAGGTGACACTCTGCATCACTGATAGGGCAACTTTCACACTGTTTCGAATGACCATTCACTCGTCCCAAAGGCACAGGACAATTATTGGCACGAGCAGCTCCACTTTCATTCATTTACTTCCTATCTGATCCTTTCTGTTTTACTCTGTTTCTCATTTAGCTGCTCGCCACAACAAAAGCTCGGCCTATCTCTCTTGCTCCCATTCAGTCAACCATCTACTCTTAGTAGAGAGCAGAATCTTCTGTGTTTATTACTTATCATTTACTTGACAGAGAAGCATATGCTATGTACTGAAAATTACCTGTTTATTTCACTATAAACTGTTTTATATTCCCAATCGGTGGCCCAGGATGTTGAGCTTATTGCAGTCTATACTGTATCAAGATCACAGATAATGTGTTTGAAGGCACCACAAGGAAGTGAGTCCCTCACAAAATGTTCCAGTAGCATTGTTGTCTTGGGAACAATAATATACAAGACCCCAGAAAAGTAGATCTTCATTGAATTTCCATCAGCTTACAATGTAACTAGTGAAAAAAAAAGTTGCATATCTACCTTGACTTCTGTAAAATAGGTTACATACTCTGGTGATGTTAAAATTCATCAGACATTTCAGTTGAACCATATATAACACATTTTTGTGGATATGGATCTGTGGTGTCAGATAAGACATAACTGCCTTCACACAGCACTCGCACTCAGCAACATGATCAGATATGGCAAGTAGTTTAAAAAAATATCACGGTGTATTTGTTTGGCTAGGATGTATGACATTCATAGAATCCTCATGTGTTGAATTTGTTTGTGGAATATAGAAAATAAGTTGAGCACTGGTAACCAACAGCATAAGATTTTGCTGCCGTATAATGTGCAATATGTACTCTTAAACTTAAAGGTGAACTATTATACTTTTCCATATTTTCTGTCATAGCTATAATGTTATTAATAATTAATAATGTTGGATTTTCATGTTAAACGTGACCAGAGCTTAAAATAATGAGGTAAACATATTTCAGAGAAATCCCCGTGAGCTAAAATGTTTAGATTTTCCACTGTTCTGAACAGTTTTTTTCTACTCTTGGCTCGGTGTCATGTAACACTGAGCCAGCCTTCTACGGCCTTCTATGATTGATTGAATGTTTTAAGCTATGGCAATGTTAACATTTTCGCATGTAGCTACATGCTAACGGCAGTGAAAGATGTAATCTTGGCTACCAGTGTAGTTAATTTCTCCCTAATTTAGGGTCACATTACTGTTGAAACATGTCTGGTTTGGTAGTATTTGGTTCGGAAGCCTTTATCTGCTATTATATTATATTTACTATTACTGTGCACTACTTACTACAGTAGCTGTGTGCTAATGCCAGGGAAACCTTGCTGCCAATGTTGTTAATTTCTCCCCGAATTCGGGTCACATTGCCGCTGAAATGTTTTGAAACATCCTTTTGTGTCATATTTGGTTTATAAGCCTTTATTTGTGTTTTTCATGGTACAAAGTCCTGCCGTTGAAGCCGGACACCGACTGTACGGAGATAACAACAACAGAAGCTAGATGCAGACTGCTAACTAATCAGAGCAGACTGGGCTGGCTTTTTTCGGGAGGGTGGCTTAAAGAGACAGGTGCTCCAACAGAGTGTCTCAGACAGAGGGTGAATACAGGTGCAGCAGCCATGGGCAGTATGAGAAAAATAAAGTGTTTTCTGAACATTAAAGCATGTAAACATGTTGTAGTACAAACACAAAATAAAAGTATGAACCTGACATGCTATATACAGTAATAGATTACCTTTAAAGCACAATTTGTCACTTTTTTAGTTGTGATGAGACATACAGCATGCTGTGCAAAGATGTACAAACCTCAGACACATCTTCCTTATCATCAGACCTACATTTCACCTTAGTGCTTGATGCACCTCCTAACACATTCAGTGGTAGTATATGAAAATGGTTTCTAACCAATCAGCCTAATGAAGTATTTCAGACAAATGATGAAGACAGAATATTACGCATATGAGCAGTGTGACAGCCTCTCTGATTTATAATTCAGATGTAGTCAGATTAAAGAAAGGAAAGAGAGGAAAAAAGTTTGAGAACTTATTTTTTAATTATTCATACAGATGGAATTATTCCTCTCATAATATTGTCACTCTCTGGAGAAACGTCATTCAAATTTAATAGCGGAGCAAGTGATAACCATTTGGCTTAATTCAGTGTCTGTAGTATTTAGAGGATGTGCTTCCATTTAATACCCTAATGTTTGTATTCATCCCACCTGGTTAGGCATGAGGGGCAGTTTTGGAATTTTGTATCAGTGATTCTTCTTTGTGTTTATATTGTGTTTTATTATGATAAAATACACTAAGGGCAAATAAATATATGTAAAGTTACCTGTTGTAACCATCATATTCTTATGATTAAATGAGTGAGAATATACACTATGTGTGCAAAATATGTGAGGTAATGAAATATCTATTCTATGTCGTCATCATTATCTTTTTATTATACTGAAAACTTAGTTAGGCAAGACTTTAAAAGAGAAGAACATTCATAATGAATGCTGAAAGTATGCTGCCTTAGCAAGTAACTTAAAATCATACTTAAAAGGTAATTATCTTCCCTTGCAGAAACGTATTCTCTCCCAATTCTCTCTAGAATGTTGCCATTGCTCAAATATAAAGTGTCACAGTTTGACATGACACGTGTACAATCTTTTGTAAACTGGTCACATGTACCTTTACTGTACTTCAACCATTCCCAATTAGTTTTTTTCCAAACCTCCTGAAAAAATTGTTTTAGCTCCTGAAAAAATTGGGTTTACCTTCTCCTTATTTGGAACAGCAAAAACATTTTGACGCAAAATATAATGCTGCTTTTTTTCAACATAATGTGGAAACCTTTTTTGAATTAACATATTTGCAAGATTAAAATCACAAAACATATCTAGAAAACATCCACTGTCTTGCGTTTTGTATGCTTATTGTAGCATGTCTTGACTGAAATTTTTTTGCTAACAAACATAATCCATACAGCAATCATGAGTTCCTCAAAACATATTTGGCAAAGGAAATCAGTTATATTTAAACATAATTTCTAGAGGCCGGGTTGGTTTTTCATGATTAAATTGGGAAAACGTGCAAAATAAACCTTAGCATTTAGCTGTGTAACATTCACTAAATATGGAGGACACACTAAAGATAAAGAAGAGAAGTATAAAGACTGCAGTTATATTTAGAGGGCATAACACTTAGTTTAGTTGTATGTAAATTATTTTTCATTCTTGATACTTTGGCAAGTATTGCAGTCTTGCGCTTCCTTTAGCCTTATTTGATCTTTTGAGTTCTGGCTCCAATAGATGGCACTCACTGGTCTAGTTCAGCCTAAAGGGAGACAGCCTTTCTCCCCTCTATCTTTATTTTAGGGCAAAAGGGAATTTTTTTTTTTCACTTCCCCAGGGCTACAGCACGCTCCCCTGCCAATCAAGAATCAGTGATTGAATTAGTGCCAGGTCTGCTAGCTGGTGCTTCCGCTGAACGACAGACAGATCCAGAGTAGAGATTAGGCGAGTGTGAAGTTCACCCTCCTTCAGAACTCCTCACATCCATCTCTTTCTCCCAAGCTCTCAAAGGCACCTCAGATGAGGAGAGCGCTTGCCTGACAGGCCCTGAATCGTACAGCGTGTGCAGAATGCAAACTAGGCGGATGCCCATCTCTTCCTTCCCAACTCTCTAGGAAAGAGAGAGAAAAAAACATAGATGCTACATTTAGGATGCAGTAGCCGTTATCATGCAATTTCTAAAGACCTCTCAGAGTTAAAATGGGTTTGCAAGATAAGACTGCACACAAGATGTAGCCTACAGCACAAATATGGTGTGGAATTTCATTGCACATGCTGGAAGATAACAACATGTAACTTTTTTTTAATGTGTCGGTTTCAGTGGTAGTATATGGCATCTGCTATTTCTCAAAGCAAAACTTACCATACTATTGGGCTGTCAGTTTAGTTTGATTAGATAGGGTTGTTGTTGTTGTTGTTGTTGTTGTTCTGTTGTTCTTTGGTCAAATAGCCTTGTGTTTAATGCTGTTCACATGGGAACATCCTGAACATACAGATGACTCTTCCTCCACTCCAGCCTAAAGTAGAGTTTGCAGATGTTTAAATCCAGCGAGTCCAACAGCATGCAGCCAAGTGTTGTGTGGCTATCATGCTGGGAAAGCACAACTTTTTGCATTTAACGTTGCATGAAATGGTAATAGATACTGGCATTTAAAATAAAGTTCTGAGTTTATCAAACGTTCAGCTTATTAAAAAGATTTTATCTATCTATCTATCTACTGTAACTACAATACTTCTACCTTTCTTAGTATGTGTGGTTATAATTTAAACATCTCCACTCATTAAAGACCACTTTTATTCACAGGTGGTGATACAACAACTAGCTAAAAGTTTTAACAGAATAAACAGTAGAGACTTGATAATCCACAATACTATCTAAGAGTTGCTAAAGCTACAATTCTTAATGGAAACACGCAGCAAGTTTAAGAATGTTCATAGGATGGATTTTACAATTAGCATAGCCCTAAGATGATTTTTTTGAAATAATAATGTTTCATCTTATTGGTTCCTGGATGCAACACAGTCAGAAAAAAATGGTTGTTAGATAGAAATTATGACAGCAATGTGGATATTTTCTTTTTTCAAATACTGTCGATGTTTTAACTGTAATTGATAGAAATTGTTTTAACTGGTGGCCCTTAAAAATACAAGCATTATGCAAAGGCATAAAAAAATCAGCATTATATTTTAATTAATTAATTATTGGCCGGTGACAATTATATTTCCTTCTAAAGACTTGGGTGTTAGTGTGTGTTTATTCCATCAATTAGGGCTGACTATTTAGTCAGTCTAATTAAGCAGGGAAGACCCTCAGCTAGTCATTAATTTGCTGGATGATATTTGGGTGAGCTGCAGTGAAATGCGTAAGTAAATTTGGATATATGGAGCCATTTGTTATCTGGCATTTTCTATCTGATGAAAACTGTCCAGGAAGAAATATTCCTCCCCAAATACCACAATGAGTCTGACAAAGAAAATGTGCCAGATTCTTTTGTAACTTTAATAAAATACAGAAGGATGATAAAGCCTTCCAACACGATGCTTAACGCTCTACAATACTAATGATAACACAGACAGCTGTACTGGCAGTGCCATTCAAAAAATGGCAAACGATAATCACATTTCATGCCATCAGCTGTGGGTAATGCGAGATTGGCCAGAATCCCATTATCATCATAGTTATTATCGACCACTGCTGTGCAAGCACTACAAACATAGTCTTAGTGACTGCCTAAAAGGAGCCAGATGAGGAGGAGGAAAGAAAGAAAGAGAGTCATAGAAGGATGGGTTTACTGGGGGTTTTAATGAAAGCCTTTTTAGTCTTCTAAATCCTCAGAAATCTCAGGTCATAACATCACTCCAAGACCAAGTCAAAGTTAGAAGATTTTGTATTTGCAAAAGAAAGAAAGATTTAGACTTAAAAATGAAACACCTGTCTACCACTTGGGATGCAATCATATGGAGACACTGAACTTGCCATTTTATTGGATGGGGAGAAGAAACACAAGCAATGTTAAAGCAACACCAGAGAACATTACATTATGAAAGTTTGCCAGATCGGGTAGCGGATCTGTAGTTCTAATGAACTGGACAATGTAATGTCATTGAAAATTCCGCTTCCAACCTGTGGGGGGACCGAAGCTGGAAAAGTTCTCTAGTGTTGCTTTAAGACCACACTACCACAGAGTCTTGAAACAGACCCTGTCAGACAGACTGCACTTAAGGGTCTTTTACTATATGATACATGCTACTGCAGTACATATTTCTTTCAGAGTGATACACAGTGCTACAAAGATTTAGGGTTTAGTCCTTTAGTTTAGATAGAAAATCAGTAGAATAGTCTAATGTTATGACGTACTGGCATTGACCGTGACATTCAGCAATTGTTAGAGCTTGTACTGGTTCTGGATTTGCTGTTTGAGTCTGAATGCAAACACCATTTTCATGTGATGTTTTGGGGGAATTAATCTATTTAAAGCAATTCTGTGGTAGGACTATGGTAATAATTGAAAGATGTTCATTAACACTAAACCTCTACTGACCTTCAGTCATTTCAGTACAGTGATGCTTTCAATGTTTCATGTGAGATCAGGAAAACCTACAGTGGTGCCTGCACTGATTATAGGGGACTTGCTCAGAGGAGGCCAATAATCTGCTGAACTAATCTGTTTCTATAAAACAAATAACAATGTTTGTTTACAATAACTTCTAGGTAGAAAACCACTGCATCATGTACATGCAATTTAACGGCGCTGAGAAAAATGGAGGCGAGTTATTTATGGTGTTATTCCAAAGTGTATCTCATTCATCTAAGCATTTTTGATGCGTTCATATCTCATTAATAAAATTTTCACAGCAGTAATTTAGCCTACCTCTTGGGCTACAGACTACAGAAAATGACAGCTTGACAGCAACATCTCATCACCGTATGGACTACTGACCACAGAATAAATTTGACGATTTCACATATCTCTGCAATTTAAATCAACTGCTAGTTGTCTTAACCGGAAGTGATTGCTGTGTTAGTGTTACATGATGGTGATTTGTTCTATACCTAATATTAGAGGTGGAAAAAAAATCGATGCAGAAAAGTCTTGGAAAATTGTCTCAGAAAATAAGTGTGTTTTTCTGTGTTCAATGTGAAATCTAGTCACTGGTTATTGATTCCAACTTTATCAAGTGGTGATAATATAGACTTACTCTATTTTCAGTGATGAGCTAATACTAAAACCATCAAACAAGAAATCTATTTTCAGGCAGAGTTTCAGTCATGTACTGCTTTGAGTGCCTAACATTTTTTTTTTTTATCCCAGGCTAGATGTGTACTTTTGTATGTGTGCACTGTTCCAGCCATATCCTCCAACAATCAATTTCTTGGAGTGCTGGATGCACTTGAGTGATGGGAGCGCAAAAGTAGTGACACTCAGCCATCATGGAATGAGAACATCAAATGATTGCCTCAGAGAAATTGTTGTATCTTCAAATGTCTTTGAGAATATCTCCCATCCCTGTCTGCTTTTCCTCTTCATGCTGCCCGCCAACACTTGAAGAGTTTCCTTTTGACTTATGTTATCAGTTTGGGGTTCAGTGCGGCGCACAGTCTTGTGAAATGGCTGTTTCGTCCAGCAGGGTGCCCATAGTAGAAATTACATTCCTTGAAGATTGTAACTTGAGATTAACAGTTACTTGACAACTCTGAAGACCTAAGAACACTAACTCAACTCCAGTATTTTCTTTAGTTGTAAGGAAAATGGACGTGGGTACTTGACTGAACTTTCTAACTAAATACTGCAGCTGTCCAAAGTAGCTAAATTAGAACATTACTAAGACTACCATAAACATTATCCCTCTTGAGAACCTAAACTAGGTTGTCCTCAAACTGTTAAATGACAGAATGGACGAGGCAAAATGTCTGGCAGACACTGAACTCATTCTCTCTTTAGGGGTTTAGCGTTTTTCCCTGTCCCTCAATTCTGACATCCAGTAAACCGGCCTGGGTGTCCTCCATCAAAGGACAACACACAAAGGATTCATTCCCCAGAAATAATGGTTTCTAAACTCCCTTCTGTCATGTGAGTGATGGTAATTAGCAATAACAGAGACTAGCCACGGAAGGAACTGAAGTCCTTGAGATCATTTTAGAGGATGGCAAAGCCGAAGGAATCAAATTGGAACCTTATTAGTATTTCATTTACACGCCTTTTACCTTGTTCTCCAGTGTTGCCTGTGTAATTAAAGCTCTGTCGTGTTCTCTCTCAGGCCACAGGAGGCTCTTTATTAAAGGCGTTTCCTCAGTCGAGCTAGTGCTGGTTAGCTGGAAATAACTGCAGCCTACGCTTCTTCTCTGATCACAATCAGTCAATCCAAGCTAAATCATTTGTTTTAATATTCAACAACGTAACTGTATTTTATTAGTTTTTGGCGAAGATCTTTTACAAGTGACAATAGAGGGCACTTGCTATCATTTCTTTATTATTGTTTTTTCTCATAGTCATCCCACATTGGGGGGGAATGATTTGATAAGGAAATAAATAGAAGCATTTAGTCATTTAATGAGAACATACAGTATATGTTTTAAGAATGACCATAGACTGAATTAAAATAAGTAATAGTATTTTAATGCAAAAAAAAAAAGTGCAGGGCGTTGTGAGTGGGTAGATAAATGCGATGATGAGAGGTAGCACCGAGGGACTGCTGATTTTTCACTAAACCATTTGTTTTATTTGTTTCCTATGTGGATGTTTATTCAATTGGCCCCAGTACTGTTCCTCTTTATTAAGATGCAGGGCCTGCACACAGTGAATGATTGCTGTCACATAATACATACACAAAATACTTTGTAATTAATTGTTGTTATTGTTATAGTATTGTCTATAATTGGTTTGATTGAATTTGCTTCTTGAGTCACATGCAAGGTGCTTATCACCTGTAAACCCACAAAATAATTACTCTGGCTTATCTTCATGACCTTTGAAGGTGATGTTCTGTGTCATGCCGCCTGGCTTAGAGTTCCATGAAAAGAAGATATTCAATTCAATACTGCCAATAATGAATAGTAATGTAGTCTCATCCTGATAGAATGAATATTAGCACAGGGGCTTGTGCAAGGTCCCAGCTCTTCACAAGAGGCACAGTGCAGAACCTCACCAATCCACCAGCCCACATGCACACCTTCACACCGCCTTCACCCAATGTCTCCATTCTCAATTTTCACACTCCATCGAAAAACTGCCCTCTGAATGATGTATGGGTGAGAACAGGTATACGGATGTCATTTTTCACCCTATCCACTCACTTCCCTCTCTCCACATTGGTAGCTGGCTGCCTGACTGGGTTGGGGATCCTATCACACTGTGAAATGTGATCTCCAGCATCTATATTTTTAAGAGTTGAGAGTAAATCCTTATGATGTATGCACTCCCTGCTGGCCAGAGCTTTTTGAGGAAAGCACATCTGATCCTTCACTGCCATACAGTAGGAAGCCTTTAAATCATTAGATTCTTTTTTTCAAGGCTTTAACCTAAACAAGCGCAAATTTGCAATAGCTGCGACCACCTACATGCAAACTATGGCCACCAAAGAGTGGAGACATTTTTGTCCACCAACTGACTATAGAGCTCTAGATCTGTTGGCCGCAGCTAAAAAAAACTTTTGTAGTGTTTATTTCTAAATTGTGTTTTAGATTCTATCCCTTGAAAAAAATCGTTATGCGTTCATCTTTAAAGGGGTGTGGTCCATCAGCAGTCCATCCACAACATCCAACTTGGAGTCAACTCCCATAAGAATGGTTTTTAATTAACGTTTAACCAGAACTTCATCTGTGAACTGTGCTGAAAGTGGCACCGCTGACAAAACCATTGTATTTATTTTATAGTGTTAAATGAAGTGTTAACTCACAAAGTGATAATGGGAACCTGCTGGCATCTGTTGTTATTCTGCATCTATTTTCTGATGCCAAAACGATGCATTTTCCCTGTGGTGTTATGGCATAAATTAACTAGGAATGGTGAAGTCTTTGTTGTCTAACACTAATATATATTTGTTGTATTTTTAATTTTTTTCTCAGAGGCCTTGATATTATTCTTTCTCATTTTGCTCTCTTGTGCTGCCCTTGATGTAGGTAAGAATTTTTGTTTTCTTATTATTTATGCTGCTGTGTGTACCTACAGTAGTTATTCATCCACTCCATTTTATCCATTCCGATTGCTTTCGGCAAAGAGGAAGCAGTTCTGCACACCACAAAAATTTGACAGAAAAACTTTGAGACACCCCTACACCTTGAAATGCCTATTCTCTTGAATATTGTTTGAGTTAGCAGAGAAATAACTTTTGGTGAGGTCCTAATTCATTTAAAGAAAAAAATAAATGATTCCTATTAGATTTTCAAATAAATTAAAAAGGGAAAATAAAATGCTTTGAGTCCCATAATTACCTACTGCTTTTGATTTATTTTGTATTGACAGAAATTGTCTCTCCTTACCACTACATTCCTGTATGTGTTTCTTATACTGTGTGTAGAAAAAGTGACAGTCATGAAGCCATTTTCCCCCACAACAGCAGTGTGTAATCATGGGCATGGGCTGTGTGTTGAATGTCAATGGCATTTTAGTTAAACCTTAATGAAAGAACTTCATCCTTCGTGCTTCTTCTCTGGCTCACCGCTGTTTGGCAGGATCGAAGGAACAACTTGGTCTGCTGTTGCCATGGATACTGTTGTATTTGTTCCAAGTGCAGCCACAGTCAGTGTTTAGATCCCTAACAACACTGGTGCGCTGTTACTAAATAATGGACAGGGATGTGTGTGCTAAAAGAAGGCTGTTTGGTTTTAATAATGTCAATAATGGTGATTTTACCATCTTGGCATGCTTGAACCCATGAAAGATGAATGTTACGGAGGCAATATTCTTGTCAGTTTGCATGGGAAATCCAACACACACATGCACTTCCCCAGCATAATGTTATATCAATCTGTTTGATGATGTGGAACGGAACTAGATTCCAAAAGGATGAAGCTAGTGAGGAGCTCAGAGTTTCAGGAAAGGAATGACTCACTTATAACTTTCGACGATTGCTGTAGTGTATTTTCAGTGGGACTCAGACTACAGCTCAGAGAGGTCATTAGGATTCCACTCGGTTTTGATCTGGGAGGCTGCAGTGTGCTCCAGTGTGTTCTAAAGAGAAAGGTGGATGTTGGAGTTGTTCTCATGTTGTTCTGTAAGCCAGGGTTGAGACCAGGCTTTTCATGGATAGATGACATAACCGTTGTGCCTTTTCTTTCTTATCTTGCAATGTCCTTTCATAGTACCTTATGATCCTTCAGGGCACCACAGGAGCATTCTCTACAATTATGGATTGCTCGTAATTAAAAATTCTTAAGAAATAGACTGCACATACTGTACTCAATAAAATAAAAGCAGCTAAAATTGCCTGTAATCTATATGCAATGCATTTATTTTCAAATTGTGGAAATAAGCTTAAGACAGAAATGAGGGAAGGAGATCAAGTTTACAATTTTGACATTGATGCTTACACCCACAGTGAGCATAATACTATTGAAACGCATCTGTTAGCCGGTAATGAATTCAGACCCTCGCCCCATAGCTGTCTATCTAGGCCAAGAAACTGCTTGAAGGACTTATTAGGACTATACCTGAATTTCTGTGGGTTTTTCTGAAGTAATGTCTCCCCAAAGCAGGCCTAATCTGGGAGGCTGACCCATACTGCCCCAGGCTAGATCACAATCAGGGCTGAAGCCACGGCTCTCCCACAGTCCCAGCTATGCCACCCTTTGATAGTCGAAGGCCCAAATCCTTTAAATGTCGGGCAAACTTTGAGAGACGCCACAGCTCAGGAAAAGAAGCAGGCACTTGCAGGGAGCTTACATTTTCTGGGGAAAAGCATTGTCCCACTTTCAGGAAAGGGGGAGAGTACCTTCACTTCAGGCACCACTTGGAGGCTGTGGCAGCAGGTATGAGGACATTCATGGTCCCAAATGGTTTTGTGAATGCGGAGAAGTGGCCTCCATCTTACTTCCTCCTGTCTCATGCATCACACTTATGAAGTGATGGAGGCTAGGGGCTTGGCTCCAGAGGGAGTTCAGTCCACAATGCAAGGTGCTGGCAGACACCTTTTATTGTGTTTCTCATTTAGCAATAGTGCACAACAAGAGTGCACAGTGCAGACTATGCTTAGAGTGCCCATATAATGAAAAAAATCACTTTTTCTGGGATTTGGGGTGTTATTTTGTGTCTCTGGTGCTTCCACAGGCATACAAACTTTGAAAGAAATCCATCCGTGCTACCTCATTCTCAATAGCAAAGCACTGCTATAACACACACAAGTTCACCATAATCTACAAAAGAACTACTTACATGTGCACCCTCATTTAGAAGTCTCCCAGCTAATCCTGCCTTGTAACTGACCGAAGTTGGAGAAACAACCTTTCTTTTACTGTCTATGGAGCTAGCTAGCTGACATGATCTACATCTGAGCTACTGAGCATGTGCGAGTGCAATCAAAGATAGTACAGAAGAAGAAGAAGAAAAGAGGTCTCACTCTGTAGCTAAAACAGAGACCAGGTGAAAAGAGGATCTGCAGCAGTTAGAGAGAGCTGTGCAGTACAACAAAAATATGGTGTTTTTTTAAAATTAAACCATGTTAACCTATTCTGGTACAACCTTAAAATACAATTATGAACCTGAAAATGAGCATAATATGGGCGCTTTAATGAATGAGTGGTTGTTTGTTAAATCCATAAACTGTAAAAATAGTGGACGTAGCATCCATGATGTCACCCATTGGTTTGGGGACTGCCGTTTTGAAGCCTCGTGTTTGGCAATAAGGGTGTCGCCATCTTGTTTTTTTGCTACCGGCTATAACAATTTTTGATGAGAGGTTTGAGTTAGGGAGGATGACGCGGTCGAGCCAGTGTTGTTTATGGTTACAATGGCACAGCTCTGAGCTAAAGGGGGAAAGTTGCAGATTTTCAAAACTTCTGAAGCGAGTCATCCAGTAGAGATTTACAGGCGGGTAAATGCGGACCTCGGGTACTGCCACCATTCATCTGCATGGACGGCAGTACAGAAAATTTGCAAACTTTACCTAAAATTAAATTAAATTACCAGCAGTAGCTATTTAGCTTGGTTGGCATAACGCTGAACAGGACATTATTTGGCAAACAAATGTTCCAATTAACTTTGATGAAGTGAAAACAAAGTCAGAGGGTCATGATCATCATGATTTGCAAATATTTTGAATTTAGCTGAGGTGTTTTAGTCTATATTGTTGTACATTTGACAGTAGTTCAGTACCTCAATGTGCCTATATTCCTCATATTAAGGTCAGATTTTATTTATAACTGCAGTCGGACACCTGAAGTTGAACGACATTTCACAAGGGTTTTATTAACACAGTGATTTACTGGTGTCTTAGCAACATAAATCAAGACATATCACCGTTATATATGTTTTAAAACTCTCAGTAGTCCCTGGCAAGTGAACTGAAAGGTAAGCAAGTTGTTATGTTCAATTTAGGCCCGCACATCAGGTTCAGTCCTCATTGGTATTACACACTTAGTTTTGGATTGTATCTTTCTTTTTAAATTTAACTTCATTCTTAAATTACTTGTTGTCATTTAGGGGACACATAAGGCAGTACAAAGAGCTTGTGCAGAAGCCCCCGAAGGACAATTTCAGGGGCACCTCAGGGGGTAGACGTCTCAGAAGTGGATAAATGTTACATTGCCATCAGGCAACAGGGAAAAAGAGATTTTCCTGGGTGTCGAAGTGGAAGAGAAGGTATTTGGCCGGTGAAAGAGATAAGGTAAAAGAGGATATGATGCATTGCAAACGTTCAGAGAAAAAATGTAAAATGGAAATGGAGAGAGAATGACAAGAATGTGGAGGGGGGGTGCAGGAATGAGAACTATGAAAAATGAAACTAAGAAAGGTGGGAAGGCAGGGATTATAGTGACAGTGACAAGCAAATTGTGGAATGGGAGATGAATGAAAATTATGAATGTGCACACTAACGCTTAGGGATACAAAGAGAAAGGAAAACTTTCCTCATCCTCTGAGCCTTCAGGAGGGATATTTCTTCTGTGGCTGGCATTATCTGATGACACCACAGTGCCATTGCAGATGACATTAAAGGTAGATTGCAGATGTCAACAAGCTCAATTTAATTTACCAGCAGATTAGTTTTAATTGATTTGATTATGTGCAAAAGGGGGTTGGACTCCCTTATCTTTTTGGAGAAATTCAATTGATAGTCCAGGAGTTAATGATTAATGACGATTCAGATCTTTTTGGGCATACATGGTACATATCATTGCAGCATCATTGTAGCAAATAGGGGCCATTATGCAAAATGCCTTATACAGGTTATTTCTGTTCAGTATAGAGTTGTCCAGCTGATCCCTAAACTGTTTTTATCTTATTTAGATTTAGATTTTGCTGAGAGTGCCTTAAAATAGAAGAGACACATGAGAGGAAGTGCTTTCAGTAGTCTTTTATCAACATAGGTTTATGTAGTTCATGAGGCAGGGATCTTAACCACAACATCATCTTCGGGCATATTTTTCTCTTTGAATCTGCATTCCCACGCCTTGGGGAAACCGGAAGCAGGACTGAACTGAGAGCCCAGCAGTTTCTTGTCTCTGCTCCCTCTCGTCTTTTCAGCTTCTCTCTCGTCTGAGAGAAGGTCTGAAGTAGGTTAGCACTCAGTGCTTGCACAAGGGAGGAAATTGAAATGCTGAAATAAGGAGTAGCTGGGAAGAAGATGGAGGAGCTATAACCGGGACAAAATTGCACCGCCATGATGAGAAGGAGAGACATATCTGCTCGGACACAGGGGAGTTCCTTTACTGGCCAATCACTGAAGTGTGTTGCCATCCTTTATTCTTCATTCCAATCTTGGTTTAGTGTCAACACCAGCCTTATGAATACTTCTTTTTTTTCTTGTAATATCCACATCCCCTTCAAAATGACATTGCCAAGCTGAGGTACACTGGTTTGTGAGAATGAAATAGGCATCCTCCTGCCTGTCCATGCTCTGTTCTTATGAAAGATTACTCCAGGGACTTTGATCGAGTAACAAGAATTCAAGCTGCATCTTCATTGGTTCAGGCCCAGTAAGCGGCACACAGCACATGCAAGTGCCCACACTTGGCTCACCCATGGAAGCACGAAAACGCGCTCACACACAACCATCATATTGTAGTATGCTCAAGCTAAACTATATTCTCCCCCTCTTCTCAGCAGTTATTTTATTATAGTGCTCCCTTGTGGCATATCTTCTGTATTTGTTTTGTCACACTACATCACTTTCAGCCTACTCTCCTTCAAACACTATATATTGCACAATATGAGGTTCCTTATTCTTTTCCTGGTGATCGTGATAATTCCAATTTTATGCTGAGGTGTATTACACCCACTGCTCAAATTGGATAACAAAAAAGCAATGTACACTTCCTAGGGAATCCACATCTCAAAACCCATTTGATCAGTGTTTGAAAGACACATGCTGAGATCTGTTGACAATGATGTTTACACTCTGGCTGTGTAGCAAATAGCTTGTTGCTTTATGAGAAAGGGAAAGAGACGTGGGAGAGTGACACAGACCCAATTCAATAACTCTTGACGTGTGACAGTTCTGACTCTTTTAAGTATGTTTTTAAGGGTTGTCACTGTACTGAGTATTTCATAAATAGCCAGGTCTCTCTGCTGTAAAATATTCTCCCCAGCTGTGTTGCGAACAATCTCTATTTGTCTTGTCCTTGCTGTGGGGCAAACCTCCATATTTGTCAGACCTCCTTTTTACTGTTTGTTTATCCAAACACAAACATGAACTTACCAAACAACACATATAATTTAGCAGGACTCTCACTGTACTGTAAGTGAAGTTTTTTCAAAGTATCTTTTGTGGTAATTTAATCACATTGAGTCACTGAATCATGTGATAGAAATACTGCAGTTATTAGTAATCTATGAAAAACAGAACGTAAATCTTAAATAGGAGCGGAAACTTTGAGTTATAAAAATCACCAATATTGCAGTTATGTGTGTTATCTGGGTGGCAGTAGCTCAGTCCGTGGGGAGATGGGTAAGGAACCGGAGGGGTTGCTGGTTCAAGTCCCTGCATGGACCGAAGTAGGGAGTGTGGACTGGTAGCTGGAGAGATGACAGTTCACCTCCTGGTCACTGCTGAGGTGCTCTTGAGCAAGGCAACGAACCCCCAACTGCTCGGGGCACCTGTCCAGCAGCCGCAGCCCCCTCACTCTGACATCTCTCCATTTGTGCATGTAAAGGACCTGAGCGTGTGTGTATTTCTGTCTGTAGTGTGTTCTAACAACAGATTGAAAAATACAGTATAATATAATTATTATAATTTGTATTATTATTATTCCCGCCGCTGCCTAAACGCACTACCCCCATTTAAAATGGATGGAAAGACTTTTGTTTTGGGCGGACTACCTGAGGACTAGCAGTCTATGTGAACACAGCCTAAAGGCCTTTACACACCGGCGGCGTAAAAACAACATGAAAATGAGAAAAAATTGCCTGCGAATATTTCTCATCAAAACTATTCATACCAGCAGCAATTCAATAAAAGTTGTTCAATAAAAGGTTTGAATATTTGCATCAGCTTATCAACCATGGCTGGTTAGGACATCTGTGGGACAGTTTGGGTTCCCTCTTAGGATGCTGGTGATGCGAGTGAGAGAAAGTGACAGTAGATGCGGTGAGAGCGGACAAGAAAGAGAGATCAGAGCAGAGGAGAGTTAAAGTTTGAAGCGGTGAAGCGGTGAAGATATCAAGTGAATGTACAGCAGCAAGAGTATACAGTTTAAGAACAAATAAATGCTGCAGCTTGTGCAAATAAATCAGAACAGATTTCTCTGGGTTTAAAATTTGGTGGAAACATTTGGGATAGTGAAAGTGTAACACAACTCAAAAAAATACATAACATAGGTATGGTCGTTTTTAGACATTTTAATGCATAAATGTTACATGTACCTTTAAGGCTCACAGATGAGCTGGCGCACACACCTCCTAAATCTCAACGAGTCATGGTGACCAGATTGGTTGATCCAACTCCTGTCGGGATGTGGGTTTGAAACGGTGAACAAAATAATGTAAACGCTATACTCAAAATCAGTACAAGTCAGGCACGGCGTTATGGGTGGGCCTGACGGGCCTAGGCCCACCCACTTTTCAACAGGCCCACCCAAAACATTTCCTCAAAAAACATTCATTAATTAATATATTATAATTTGTTGAAGAATTATTAAAAATCGGCAAATAATCTCATAATTTGTGCCAAAATTGTCTAAATGTTTAGTTTTCAAAAACAATTTTAAAAAACTGGTCATGTCTATTTTTATGTTTCTGTGCAAGTTCAGCAGACAGTGCGGTTGGGATCGGATGTAGCTTGTCGGTATGCTAGGCTAGCTCCCAGTGATCTGAGAGTGTGAAAATCATTTCCAGTAAAGGACAAGGTTGCAACAGTCGTTGTTTAGGTACCTTAAACGTGCACGAACGTTCTCAGAGTCATCGCTGCAACCAGGAGATGAAGGAGAGCTGAGATCCACAACGCCTAGCACATCTTTGTCTCGGACACCGCAGGATGCTAGCGATGCTAGCACGGTTAGCGCGGCCAGCGCCGGTGCTATAGTGCCTTTGCCTCTGCCTCGCGAGTGGATGATATAGCCCCTATGGATATAGCCCTGTGGATCGGTCTTCCGTGGATGAGCCCGCAACTCAACCAGTGCTAAAGTATCCGGTCACTTCTTCTTTAGGGAGTTTAATTGTGTAGGACCGCCAGAGAATAACAGTAAGGTACAGTGCCTTGCGAAAGTATTCGGCCCCCTTGAACATTTCGACCTTTTGCCACATTTCAGGCCTCAAACATAAAGATATAAAACTGTAATTTTTTGTGAAGAATCAACAACAAGTGGGTCCCAATTATGAAGTGGAACGAAATTCATTGGCTATTTCAAACTTTTTTAACAAATAAAAAAGAAGTTGCAAAATAAGGGGATTATTCAGCCCCTTTACTTTCAGTGCAGCAAACTCTCTCCAGAAGTTCAGTGAGGATCTCTGAATGATCCAATGTTGACCTAAATGACTAATGATGATAAATAGAATCCAGCTGTCTCCGTATAAATGCACCTGCTCTGTGATAGTCTCAGAGGTCCGTGTAAAGCGCAGAGAGCATCATGAAGAACAAGGAACACACCAGGCAGGTCCGAGATACTGTTGTGGAGAAGTTTAAAGCCGGATTTGGATACAAAAAGATTTCCCAAGCTTTAAACATCCCAAGGAGCACTGTGCAAGCGATAATATTGAAATGGAAGGAGTATCAGACCACTACAAATCTACGAAGACCCGGCCGTCCCTCTAAACTTTCAGCTCATACAATGAGAAGACTGATCAGAGATGCAGCCAAGAGGCCCATGATCACTCAGGATGAACTGCAGAGATCTACAGCTGAGGTGGGAGACTCTGTCCATAGGACAACAATCAGTCGTATACTGCACAAATCTGGCCTTTTATGGAAGAGTGGCAAGAAGAAAGCCATTTCTTAAAGATATCCATAAAAAGTGTCGTTTAAAGTTTGCCAAAAGCCACCTGGGAGACACACCAAACATGTGGAAGAAGGTGCTATGGTCAGATGAAACCAAAATCGAACTTTTTGGCAACAATGCAAAACGTTATGTTTGGCGTAAAAGCAACACAGCTCATCACCCTGAACACACCATCCCCACTGTCAAACATGGTGGTGGCAGCATCATGGTTTGGGCCTGCTTTTCTTCAGCAGGGACAGGGAAGATGGTTAAAATTGATGGGAAGATGGATGGAGCCAAAAACAGGACCATTCTGGAAGAAAACCTGATGGAGTCTGCAAAAGACCTGAGACTGGGACGGAGATTTGTCTTCCAACAAGACAATGATCCAAAACATAAACAAAAAAATCTACAATGGAATGGTTCACAAATAAACATATCCAGGTGTTAGAATGGCCAAGTCAAAGTCCAGACCTGAATCCAATCGAGAATCTGTGGAAAGAACTGAAAACTGCTGTTCACAAACGCTCTCCATCCAACCTCACTGAGCTCGAGCTGTTTTGCAAGGAGGAATGGGCAAAAATGTCAGTCTCCGATGTGCAAAACTGATAGAGATATACCCAAGCGACTTACAGCTGTAATCGCAGCAAAAGGTGGCGCTACAAAGTATTAACTTAAGGGGGCTGAATAATTTTGCACGCCCAATATTTCAGTTTTTTATTTGTTTAAAAGGTTTGAAATATCCAATAAATTTCGTTCCACTTCATGATTGTGTCCCACTTGTTGTTGATTCTTCACAAAAAATTACAGTTTTATATCTTTATGTTTGAGGCCTGAAATGTGGCAAAAGGTCGAAAAGTTCAAGGGGGCCGAATACTTTCGCAAGGCACTGTATGTGGCTACTCTGCCTGTATTGTATTATGTCGTTATATGAGATGTATGGATTAAAATAATCAATTCATAACCCGCTACAGAGCTGCAGGCGCAGTTCTATTTCTATAACAGCTTGTTACTGTTGTCAAGTTGTTGTTCCCTCATGGTTTTCTCTTGTTATGGTCAATAATGCTTTAGGGCTTGTTAATGCGATTTATTTATTTTTGTTAAACATGTTTATAACATGAATCATCACACTAAAGTAAGGAAATAACTTGAGTCTTGTTTTACATGACAGATGACGTTGTCAATGAACACGTTCTGTGGCCGAGTATTGATTGAAACTGTCGGGCAGTGTTGTTGATTTGTATATTGTTGAAAACTTAAAACAATTGAAAAGAATTGTGAAATATTCGGCCTTATGTTATACGAGCAGAACTGAACTATGTTTTGGGGAAATCTTAGATTCCTGACCACTTTTACAGTCTATAGGCCTTAGGTTAGGAGAGATGCGCTATAGCGCAGCCAGGTATGGTGGTAATGGAGATTCCAAAGCGCTCTTCTTTTGGGCAGAACCAAGGAGAGCGATCGCGGAAAGGTCCGTCCTTTGCACCGAAACTTTTTACAATGCAACAACATATAAATAGCATCAAGCTATTACAATTTTTATTATGTAAGCACATATAATATATATATAATATAACAGTATATTAGCCAGTCATTTGTATTAGGTTAAACAGGGATTTAATAACGTTTTTAATTTAAGGCCCACCCAAAATTGGTCTGGCCCATCCAAAACTGGAATCCTGGCGCCGTGCCTGGTACAAGTATAAAGAAAACTCTATCTATACAAACACCTCTGAACGTCTCTTACATGCTCACCTTTGTGCAGCCCAAAGAAGCATTTTTCAGACTTTAGAAATGAGTGCATACAGGTATTATGTGCATTTGAAGTAAATGATTCAGGCCCTGGCACATAGACCCAAGCTTTTTTGATGTTGAGTGCAAAGTCACTGTGAGAAGGCATGACGGCAGGATAAGTGAACCTGCTCAACATCAAGTCCAGGTTTTTCCGTGATACAGACAGAGCTTGACCAGTCTAAGGACTTTGCTGAAGAGATTATGATATTAATGCTAAACCCTGTGTTTAAGCTCTGGGGAAATCACCAGACTGTACCCTTTAATGCAGCATTGCTAGATCCATCCTCTTTGCAATTTTCCACACTAAAATGTCATATGGGCATGATTAGCTAATCAGAATTAGCAGTTAGCTAGTCCTATGAAAGGATCAACTTCTCCTGAGCACTTCATCCAAACAGACAACTATTAGCGCTATGAGTGCCTTTGTCCCAGGACTCTGTCAGAATCTGACCCGATCTGATCACCACTGGGCCATGTCAGGGCAGATTTTCAAAGAATTTCCCCTATGGAGTCTAAAGAGGACAGTGGAGGGCACTGGCGATGGCTGATCTAAACTATGCCCCTTTGCCCCTGTATCTGAACAACCACTGAACTCAGACTAGCTGCTGGGCGATGATAACTACTTTGTCATCTGTATCTGCTACAGCAGTGGTTCTCAAACTTTTTTTAATAATGTACCCCCTGACAAAACATTTTTGGTAGAAAAAAGGCCTAACTATATAAAGAGGCACAATACAGTGCTGCCCAATCAGTGTCTGATTTACTAAACAATATTGTAACTGAAAAACACTTAAAGGGATATTTCAACGTTGGAAAGATGAATATATCTTTAAATTGGGTCACTTATGTTGTAGAAATGTGAAATTTCTTTAGAAATTGGTGCCTACTAGGCTGAGAAAAGCCAAAACACGCAACAAAAACAAAGCAGTCTCTGAACTCACATTGGGAGTTTCGTTGGATTCGTTTCGTTGGTTTCGAAGTTGGATGTAGTCCAGTTTGTTGTCTAATGAATGGACACTTGCAAGCAGGATTAATGGGACAGGTGGCCGGCTAGCGTTAGCTTTCCACCTAGCTAGCTCATACTCCTGCCCTCGTTCCGCGTTTCGCCGCTGATGAGGTCACCTTACCGGCTAGCGGCATCGAGCGACACCGCAGGCTGAGGTGCTGGTCTCCGTAGCAGGCAAAGCTTGCGCAGTGTGTCGAGTATTCCGTCTGTAATAAAGTTTCCTGCATATTCTCCGATCTGTACCAATGTATCTCGGTTTGTACACATGCGCGGCAGTTTGAATGCACATAATTGTTGTAAAAGTTTGCTGCTGAAAAGACTGAATCTGTTTAGCGAAGCTTCAAGATGGCTGACACTTGGCTTGCTTCGGTAAAGACAGTCCAACCCCCTATGGGCAGGTTGAAAACATGCAGAACTAGCTGGCTGTAGTTCATAGTCTCTGGGCAAAAATGCCTCCGATGACACTAAATGACAATTTTTGCGTCATTGGAGGCTTTTTTCCAGACCCACAATACAGAGAAAGCCAGTCTCGGGGACATGAGGGAGGGAAGCACGGTCATTCAAAAATACTACCGGGTTTCTACTGATACAAAGCTTAATGCTAATCGGTGAAGTATCCCTTTGCATTAAATATTATATTGTATAATTATTTTAGGAATTATGCATGAGTGATATTTTTTAAATTAACATTTAAAAAAAATCTCACATACCCCGTGCAGTATTTCAAAGTAAGAAGTGCCTTCCTGACTGGTTAATCAGCCAACTGGTGTAGGTGAAACCTGAGAAACAACTCCAGTGTATTGGTATTTGGATGCCTGAAAAAGTCGTATTGTTGAGCATCCTCCGAAGCGATAGTTGCTGCACCTTCTGCTGCTATGCTCCCTCCTGCTGCTTTAGTTGCCTCCGACCCGGTCGCTGCTTGTAATCCACTTTTCCAGACTTTTTATTGTTTAGCATTAGTTTCACCCACAGGTCCAGTGTGCAAGTTTGATTCTTTCTCTTGTTTGTTTCCCTCATCGTCTTGTTTTTCTCCCTAGTGCTTCTTGGTCGTTGGTGCCCCAGTTAATTGTCTTTTAGCTTGGTGGTCAGTGATAACATTATATTCTGTAGCTCAGGCTCAATTTTCAATTTCTTGACGCAACCTTTCAACTGGCTACATATAAGTGATTGTGTTTATTAAAAAGTACATTTGGGCCAATCTTAAATGTTTGTGGCTGCATGCATAAAATAACGTTTTGAAAATAACCAAAGACAAATTATTGTTATTATTTTTATTATTATTATGATTATTTTTTCTCATCAGTAGCGGCCCATAGTAAGTCCGTCGCTGCCCCTGATGCTCCACGAGTAGCTGAAGACTTTGTGTACTGTATGTGGAATGGGGTTGCCATGGTCTTTGACAACCCCATAAGGTTGAATCAACCAGTGCCACATCCATTCTCATAGAACTGTTACAATATGCAACCTTTTTCTTACAGAATACCATGGCCCTTCTTTCCTGCTATTCTCTAGAACAATATACACTCATTCTTTTTATGCATCTATTTTCTCAGTTTTTTTTTTTTTTTTTTTTTTTATTACTCTAACTGACAAAAGCCACCTGTGGTTAAAGTTTAAGAAATTGGCTGTTAGAGGGAGAGAAATTTTTTTTAATGGACTCCACACAGTGGACAGCCTGTAAGAAGATTAAGCCCCTACCCCTCTACCGACTGAGAGAAGGCTCAGTGCCCTTCCCTACAGGATCACAACACATAAAAGACCTCATCTTCTCTGGGGCTATTTCGCTGTTGAACAATATGTTAAGGCCTTTGCCCAGTCCTTACACTGTAGACCTTCAGCAGTGTTGTCTGTTTACCGCAGCAGTCTCAATGCATGCTGGATGTTTTATACATCTATACAGTACTCAGCCTTCTTTTCCATCACGTTGTGTGTTTTTACCCTACGTTTTTACCCTACATCTTATCTTCTGCCGTTAAGCACTGATTTAAAAAAAAAAAAGACCAATGGGGCATAATGAGGTTTTCTAGAGATGCATGTTTACAGTTAGTCAAGACAAACAAGCAGAATTATGCAATGTGTATTTGTCTGATAAGATAGACTTTATTGTGGCAATGGGCAATTTGCCTTGGACATCACAGTGTCTGCAGTATAAAATAACAGCAAAAAACAAAGACAACAAATACATTCATCCATCAATTTCACATGCCCTTCTAAATCAGAAAAAGTACGCACATAATACAATATATAAACAGTGATCAACGGCAAGAAGTACAGCTAAGTCATACACATACTATAGCCTTGGTGGAGTTAATGGCTTTAATGGACAGGAGGACAAAGAAATGTTTGAAACAGTGAAGCCTGCTTAGGGGAACCTTGTGCTGTCTTTCTGAGGGGAGGAGCTGATACTCATGGAGAATATGAGTTGGATCTGAGATGATTTTTGGGCCTGTCTACCTTGTATGGTAGACAGTGTATTCGCAATAGAGCTTTTTGTGCAAACACGTGAACCAAAGAAAACATCCTATGGAATACTGTGTTATTCAGCAACTGTTGCACCTTGTCTCCAAGACAGCAGAACAACAGCAGTAGCTGTAGTCGCCTGTCAGCATCTACCCTGTATCGGTGCTGCAACAGTACTGTTGTGCATTCAGAAGTGTTTGGTAAATGTTCACAGCCCAAAACACAATGTACTTCAGCATGTAAGTAGAATAGTGTTGTTTTGAAGCCTACAAACATGATTTGGATTGGAGTTACATGCATACATGCAAGTGAAGCGTAATTAGTTATGAGGTCAGTGTGGAGCACAGCGTGATTGATTAAAACTGATGCACATATGTTCCATTAGATAGACAGGAGACAGAGGACTGACAATGCAGCAGAAAAGTGTGTTTGGGTAAGGTGTTAGGCATAAATGATTATTTTGGACCCCATCAGTGACAGGGTGGAAAGAACCACTGTTTTTAGTAACACTCTTCTGAGAGAAGAGTGTGCCTCTGAAGCCATAGCTGGTGGCATTGTGTCACCACTGGGGAATTGGTCCAGAGTGTTGGGACTGACCGTGGGGTGCGGTTTTGCTGACGCAGCAACAACAATGTCTCGATTGTGCTTAAATTGTGTTAACCTTTCCACATAGTCCAGTGTTAGTGGAATTCAGAGCATGGCTTGGCTCATTGGATTTAAAATCCTCTATGGCAGCATTTAGACCTGTCACTTAATGCATCCCAGCATGATCAGATGATAAGAATCACATTGAAATGACAGTTGTAACCCAGCACACGTAGTGTTTGCTGTGGGGGTGCATGAGAAAACTGTCACCTGTGATTTGCATTGCTCTTTTCATACTTACTGTAGCAAAAGCACACAAGCAATCAAAGTCTACCGCAGTAAGTCATACACATTCCATGCACATACCATACACTATGCACATACAAGCTTACAAGCAAAAGCCATAGAGGGCGGACATAAATGCATGCACCATCAGCACCATCATTATTTCCTTGGTCACTAACACAAGCTACAGTCACTTGTGCATATACTCAACACATACACACATGATTATTGCCCTGGCTTACACAATATGAGACCTTATATTACATGTAAGGCAGAATGAATGAAGCCAGACTTCCAGTATTACCCCTGCTCTCATTGGCAATCTATTCTTACCTAATTATTTTGGGGGAGGAGGGGCTTGAAACCTGCCTTAATTTGCCACTATGCAGTGTGCAATTAATCAAGGCCCTTGCTAACTGACAGCCTTAATGGATGCACTCAGCGCCTCTGTGATTGTCTGCTGGCTGCCTGTTCCTTCAGTGCGTAGCCTCAGAACTCAGACAAGCATACCCTTCAAGAGCGGCTACACATACGAGGACACTTCCACTGATTTGAACGGTGTGGCGGAGTGCTGAATGAGTGCATTCATCTTTGCTTACCCACACCCACCTCTCAGTTGTACTGTGGTAATAACTGTGTTAGAAATATCAGCCTTTGATTCTTCATGATACAGAAAGGCTCATACTCAACTGAAGCGTTTGTGCAAGCAATTCGGATTGAGTTAAAACAATTCAGAGCAGAGGGATGACGTTTCTGTGATTATATAAAAGGGGGAAAGCAAGTGACACAGAGACAAAGGCAGGTATGGGTGCTTTTAAGGTTTCCAAATAGTCCTCTGGCACTTAAGGTTTCTACTGCACTCAGATGGAGAGAGACCGTGAATGTTGCCTGAGGTGTAATGCAATGACAGAGATGTGGCTGCATTTACACCTGAAAAAAAAACTTGTCTGAGAAAGTCTGCATTCCCCAGAGGTCTGACCTCTACGAGAATGTGATGGAGTGTTCTATAAAGCATTAGTTCCAAACTTTAAGGCACAATTCAAGTGCATTACACCTCCAGAGAGACCTTTTCATGTTGTATCTCAGGGTCAAAATGGAATATAGGGCTGATAATGGCACTTAAGAACCACAACCACTTAAACTTTACAATTACTCTTAAGTACAATAAAAGCAGTGCTCTATTTTTTTATATGGACAACTGGCTGCATTTTATTTTATATTACATCACATATGTGTGTTGACTAAAGGACCTTTCAACTGTCCTACAGTTTCTTCCTTCACTCTCACTATGTCTCTGTTGAATCAGATGGTAAAAATAGTTTATTATAGTTCAGGTTTCTTTGGCTCTAATGTTTGGTGAAACGAACATGCATCCTCTTCAAGAGTAACTTGTAGCTTGTTTTCAATCAGCTACACACGTTGTAATGTATGTGGGAAAAGCACCTGTGGCACTTCTCTGGTCTTCTATTTTTCTTTTTTTCTTGCCATTACCTTATAAAATACTTGGGTGTCCCGATGGGATAAGTTAGTCAATTGTCGCATGTAAAATGCCTCTCTGTTTGATTTTTTTTTCTTTTATCCCTTGACTAAAGCAAACCTTCATGAAAGAAACTTTTAAAGAAAATGTTAGAAAAAACATGAAACAAATTGCTCTGTAATTATGTGTAGTCAATAGGAATGATTTCAAACCCATCACCATAAGAATCATTCACTCTTTTTGTGGCACAGTTTCAGTCAGAATTTCTTTAAGAGAAACATATCCTTTTATGTGCCTCAGTGCACAATGCTGTGGACCAAGATAGAATCTTAGCCATAGTTATCATTGTCTATTTCCATCATTGCTTCTGCTTTATGGCCCCATAGGCGATCACGAATGGCAAATTACTGAGTAAGTGAAGATGAGTTGTTACAATGAAAGCACAAATGGATGGTGACAGAACTGCCAATGGGTTGATGCACCACAAAGTTGGGTGAAAAGATATTCCCGAAGCAGCACCGCTGATGCTGCTTTTGTCACGAGTGTAGAGGAGTGTATCTCAACTACGAATGAAAGTTATTTACATGTGAATCCACAGAATGGCAAGGAGCCTAACTAGGTCCTCAAAGCATTGTGCCAAATTCTCTTCCCTCTTATCAGTCTCTCCATCAGGACATATCAGGAGTTTTACAGAGATGGAGCTTTGGATCAGTGTGCAGCGGTTGGCACAAAGTAACATCATGACCTACCTTCAGTTAAAATAGCAATATTTGTATCTATAAATGATTTGAAGAACACCCCATCACTAACTTTACGAACTGTACAAACTGTAGTGGGAAAAGATGCAGTATATTAGTATATGCATTCATTAGACCATGGTTATACAACTGGATTTAAACCACTAAAAATCAAGTATTTACAAATATAACTCAACATTTCATTTCCCCCTGATATTCTGCCAAGACCAGTTATTTGCTTCTGTGTTGAATAGACATCCATGGATGATAATTATGTAAAATCATGTGAATTGTTTTTTGGGCTATTTAAATATTCAGCCACTGTGTCATACTGTTATTGTTTCGCTGTTTATGAATAGGCAGCTTCCTGACAATGAATACCCAATGAGTGTTTAGCCTTAGAGTTATTGTGTACTACAGTGCTTGACCCGCAGAAGAAACATGATTGCATGTCTATGGAATTTCTGCTTATGCTGAAGGCTATTGATGTTTACTTTAATGGCTCACGCACATGCTGTTTGAGTCATTTTAAAATGTACAGTACATCATTTTTTTTTTACCTCCTTAAATGTCTTTTCCGGTTATGTGTATCTATCACTACAGTTATTTTGAGTATATATTGGTGCTTTCTATTGACTTTACATACCTTTATATGACGACGCCATGCTAGAGCTCAATTAAGCTTTGATAGAAAGGTTGAATTGCATAAATGACCACCAATGCCAGTCTGTCCACTCATGTTACTGTAAGCACAACCGGTTCACTCGGCAGATAACACGGTTTTACCTGTAAATTCAATGTGAAGTGAAATTATAGTGCATTACATACGCGAATTGAAGTATGGGGACGTCGTTTTATATGCAGCACTGTTTGAATGTTTTAGGTTTAAAAAGCTGTTAAGTCAAAAATGTGTGTATCCCGTTGTTTTTAAACGTTATACTATACTTCTTATTTTTGTATTTTTGTATTTGCAACTTTGGATGAAAATATGCACCAGATGGCATATGCTTATCCAACTGTAACAGCATTTTTTTGAGGTACCAGTGACCAGAAAATTTCAGAAAGTACCACTCCCAACAATATGTGGCTCACCCTTTGTAGTGTCTTACCCAGATGGAGATTGTACATTGATGGAAAAGCCCCAGGGTTATGGTGATATGAATGGCCAAGTACTGACCTTTGACTCCTCTGCGCTTTACCCCCAACTGTGAATAAATGATTCTAAAGGGCTCTATCCCAGAGGATTAATGTGCTCAGCAAGGCTCCAAGCTGCTCACAGAGTACAGTACAGTGGCAGTAAATGTTGAAACAGCTCTGTTAGGACTCCTATTACTTTTGTCATTCAAGAATCAGCTCTGTGTTAAGGGCAATAGAGGTACCACAGTTGGTGCCAAAGGGTTGGTGCCAAAGGGCGATTGAACGTAATGTGCAGAACTGCGAAATAGTGAAACATATTAATCAAGTCAGATAATTGCTACCCGCACCTGACCGTCACAGGTTTGTCTCACCAGTGAAGTTTGGTTGCCATATGGGCCACCGCCGATCCTTCATCGGCTTCCAGGCTGGCTCTGGTGCTCCAGAGCCCAGGTGCAGCGCCGCTGACCCTCGGTAATACAGCCTCCGGTAAAAGTGAAAATTAAAATGTTTGTTTTTTATTATTCCCGTTTTTAAATCATAGTTGCGATATATTTCTCTCCACAGCATCATTTACTTCTCCGCCAGACTGTTTAAGACACCTTCATATCTTATTTATTTGGCTAGACCTCTTCACATCCGCCTCCCCATTTCCGTTGCTTCACACACTTTATTTGCTTACGCTCCCATGGTTAAAGGAAATAAAACCGTCTTAAAATACATTGATGAATAAAACCAACCGCGTTCCAATTCTAACAACATATTTCCGTTTTATGCTGGTTAGGATAGGAACTTTTTTTAAAAGCCAGGCCTTGTTTGTCGTGACAGTATGGATACTGTCGAAGCTCAGCATCAAAATAAGTGAACCACCCCTTTGTAAATCACGGGTCGCTAGACACAGTGCCCTCACTGACCAAGGTGCAAACTAACAAACTAACCAACTTTTTTTTCTTATTTGCATATTACCATTTAAAATGGTAATATGCAAATAAGATTAAGAGAATACATCGTTATGCAAGTACTTTTTCTTTTAATACTTAAAGTACATTTAAAATCAGGTACTTTTTACTTTTACTTAAGAAGGGTTGTCATTGTGGTACTTCTACTTTTACTAAAGTAAATATGTCTCTGGTTATTTGTACTTTTACTTAAGTAGTAAGTACTGGGATTCAGTACTTCCTCCACCACTGGTCTGGACAGGTTTTTGTTGTAAAACCAGGGCTTAAAGGGGCAGGATCAGTCTTTCCTGTTCGTTTAAAATAACGCCAAATATCCATTCCAGTGTTTCCACTATTCATTCTCAGCAGCGCACCACCATGAGTCCATGCAATGTGGATCTCAGGGTTCCCCCACCTGCCAGATCCCACTTTAACCCATGTGTAAAACACTGTATGAGCCAAAAAGTTGTAAGGCAGAAATCTCAAAACCTGGTGAAATAAGTGTCAACTCTCAACGAAATAGTTAGACATTTTGGGATATAAGTTTTTTCGCTTTCTTAGATGAAAAGATTGTATGGTAAATATGAAGCTAAAGCCAGCCAGCTTAGCCTAGCACAAAGACTGGAAACGGGGGAAACAGCTAGCCTGGATCACTCCAAAGATAACACCCTAAAGGACTTTTTCCATTTTTAATGCTAAGCTTAGTGAAGTGGCATCTGGCTCCAGCTTTATATACCCACTGAACAGATATGAAAGTGGCATCAATCTTTTCATTTAGCTCTCAGGAAAGTGATTATTAAAGGTGCAGTAAGCAATGCTGCGTGAAGATTGTTGATATTTTAACTCAACTGCCAAACAAATGCAACCCCCGCTTCAGAATCTCCGCCCCCCCCCAGATTCATAGACGTGCATTGCCATAGCAACCACTTCTGTTAATGTTTCTGCTGACTAAACGAAATATGGCAGAGTCAATGTTAGCTCACGTTAGGTTGTGGATTAGCAAACTATCGCTACTGCTGTAAAGCCAACCAGTTGGGAGCAGCCATCACAAACAATAGCAAACTAATGAGGTTAAACTGACCTGTGGAAAACAGCAAACAGCGAAGCTAACATTATTACTCACTTGTCCATAACGACGAGAGCCCTCATTAGTTTTAATTCCTTTGAAATCACGGAGGTTTCTGCAGCGTTGAAACGCCCCACCGATGTTAACAAGGCTCTTCCTGCTTTCCCGGTCATACAACTTCTTTTTAAGTTGTATTCTTTAGTCCTTTTCCTCTTTTGCTGTTTCTCTGCTAACTCTTCTTAATGATAACACCTGGCCGGCCACTGCCTTCCCCCTCTTCCCCAGCCCCCATCACTTGCTTGTACGCTCCACCTGTTGCTAGTTGGCTGTAATAGTGTTTAGTGGTTCTTGCACATCTTTCTGTTTGCTTTTCATTTACACAGCCAGGGCTGTGTAGGAACACCTTTTTTTTTTTCAATGCACACAGAAAATAGAGAGCTATAGGTGACCGTGAGGAGATATTCGCTGAATTTGACAAAAAGTGTATTAGATAAACATTGCTTACTATACCTTTAAGTGTATTTCCCAAAGTGTTTAACTTTACCATTAGGTATTGCAACACCCTCAAATATTATATTATGTTATAATACATAGGTGAGAATTACACATTTAATTTTTCCACTGTTTTATGACATTAGGATTAAACCTCACAATACTTTGTCAGTCAGATTGCACTCTACTTACTTACGTTTGTTTTCGACACTCGCTTAGACCGATTCAGGGACATAAAGACCATTCAACTATTCTAGCAACGACTGTGTAAGCAGGGCAACAAGTGAGGACAATGTCAAGTCATCCTTGGACAAACACAAATAGTCAGACATACTGACATTTCATCTGTGGGAAGAACAGGAAACACCCAGGAAACGCAAAATGTACATCTGTGAGTGAAGCTAACATGTTCCATCATTAAAGAAGAACAGTATGTTTGAAGGGTATCCTTCATAAATTTGAGGTCTAACTTGAGGAGATCCGTAGGGCAAAATATTAGTCAGTGATGTATTTCTGACCACAGTTATTTCAAGGCACATCAAACGTCAAAATTGCTTCTTCACAACTGAAATGTGAATAGCTGGAAGGAAACCAACCGGATATTAAACATGAAATATTTTTTGTGTGAAATTGCTATTTTCTGTTTACTTCTACATTTTGCCACCGTCATCTGCCCAATGTCTGCCTGTTATTATCAGATTTGATTCCAAACAAAATGGATGTGGTTGATATGCTTTCATATTCTGATAAATTTCCCAGCAAGAAGATAAATAGTCCAGATATGTTTGTGCTTCTTCAAGCATTTTGCAGGGCTAGCACATTTGTCAGGCACTGCTGACATTGTTGTGGAGGAGTCCTCATGGATCACTTGGTATCCAGGAAAAACGTAGGCCAGAACAGACGAATGGAGTCATTTTAAATGGAGATGTCACTCTCACATGTCTTTAAATAGAGCATCGGACATCTCCGCTATGCCGAATCACATAGAACATATTATATGTGTTATCAGCCCCAGTATGTGTGTCTAAGCTGGTTTCCACTCACAAGCCACAGATCCAGGGGTGAATTATGGCGTGTCAGCATAGGTTTTTTCTTGAATATGAATTCCCCCCTCTCTCCTCTTCCTCATTCTTAATGCTGGTAAAGTAAGACCCTCGGTAGCAGAGAGCATTGTTTAACTGTAGGGCCTAATTAAGCACAGGAGTGAAAAATCAGAAAGGGAGCTAAGGGGAGGGAGGTTAGGGATACCAGTATAATAAAGGGTTGGGTGTGGAGGGAAAAGCCTCGGCCCATAGCACAGAACACAATCCTACTGTTGCTTTCTATGCATTTCATAAGCCGTGGCATCACGATCCTGTTTTCCTTCAGCTTGAAGTCCTAGTTTGTATTCCTGTCCACTTTTTGATCAGAAACCCCCATTGGGCAGGCATCTGCATCCATCACTCCAGGAGTAAGGCTGGTTGGAGTTAATTAAATCTGAGCTAAGTGATGCGGCAGAGTTGGATGAGGGGGGTGTAATGGTCACCCATGTACAGCTAGGACTGTGGAGTGTCCTGTCCAATGAGAAAGCAGAAGTGATGCAATGCCTCGGAACGGCACAGGAAAATAGTTAAGGAGGACGGGGGCAACATGCCGTTAAATTGAATGGCAAAGATCTTTAAGGCAGGCCACGGCTCTCAGGCTGTGGGCAGAGCTGATAATTTCAACGTCTACTAATCACATCAATGCTAACAGCACCTGAACATGATGTTTTTATAACATTTTGTTATCCCAGTTGGTAATATTTTGTTGTTTTGTTCTGCTTCCACAATCAATCATAAAACACTTAAAACAGACTAGCAGATTTAATGAGAAAGAACAGTACCCACTAGTATGGATAACTGAATTCATTTTTAATAGATATATCATGTTTGCAGTATGTATGTTATGATTCCCTGATTATGTGTAAATAATTACTCATTCTACACATACATGTAACACAAAAAAACACAAATATATATATATATATATATATATATATATATATATATATATATATATATATGATCCACCATTTACATAACATCATATTGTCAACCCTACTGTCATTTGTTTTTAATTTCTTTTTCCTTTGAAAACAAAACGTTACGTGTACCAATACAGCTTATAAAACTCAGATATTTACAACTATTTTTTATTCATCATACTACTTACTGCTGAACATACTGTATTACAGATCCCAGTTATTTGGATATTTATCTTAGTTACAGCTATACAGCTCCTTCCTAAGTAACTTCTTGATTATATTGATTAAAAAAATGTATACATTTACAACTGCCTAACGCAAATATGAACATGGAATTGTCATCTCAGTCGAATGTATGTTGGGAGTGCTTTACGATAGATCATAATATTATGGTAGAGTGTGTACTACAATCCATAGTTTACAGTCAATCACAATCAGGTCTGCCCACTTTACATTTCACATTGCATTTAGATTTTAAACATTTAGCTCATACCTTTATGTACTTACAATGGGTAATATTGATCTGACAGTTGGCAAACTAGTTTAGGAGACTGTGCCTTTGCATATAAAGTATGTGGCTTACTCTGTGGAAGACAAAAACTCCCTCTTGTCAATTCATGCAGAAGTTCAGACTGTGTAGGCCTACCATTCTCCAGATTAATGGGAACTTTTACCAAATCTTTTTTGGCTAACTGGGCATTTATCCATTTAGAGAGTCTTTATTCACTTCCCTCAATGGAAATGGAAACACCCCTACACCTTACTTTTGAATTCTCTCAGCACTGTAAAGTAATAAGAAAGCTTTCGGGGCAAACTTTAACAACAAAACTCCTTAATGTTCCAACGTTCTTCAGTTTCCCTCATGTCACAGTGACATACTGAGAAAGGTTGTGCGTGAATGAGTACATCTTTCAGTGCAAACCTAATCTCATCTCTAGGGGTGAATATGGCACAATGTTCTCTGCCATAGCTGATGGAATCACATTCAGAAGGGCCTCTAAGACAGGCAAATTGAGGCTCATTTTATCTGAGTTTACATTAGAATATGTTATGAACCCAAAGCTGTCAGGAGGAAAGAGAACTGGTATCCACAGCTCAAAGTTTAGAGCGCTGGAAAGTGTTTAAAAGTGCAAAGTCTGTATACACAATAAAAAAGTGAGGTGTGTGTGTGCCACATTCCCACTTAATCCCACAAGTTATTTCACATACTGTAGGTGTGATTGTTATTGCTTTTTACAATCAACACAGAAGATGAATATGATGATTTCAAATACAAAAGAAAATGCAAAGCACAAAAAAATCCACAAACCCCTCTGCTGACGCATCTCTGGGCACACGTATGGCTACATAAAATCTCGAGGGCATATTTACCAGGTCTCTACAAGGAATCTAAACAACAACCTGAACTTTAGATAGTTCTGCTGCTATATTTCTGGGACAGCGCCTGAGAGATAAAAACCAGACATAGCTGGCCTAGAAATAAGAGGTGACTAATCTAAAATCTGATATGAGAACTATCACATATAAAACATGGGATGGTCTGATAAACAGTCTGCTGACGCGTTCAGATAATGGCTTATTAGTATTATACTGCAGTGCATAAATAGATACATAGATAGTATTTTATTGTCCCAGAAGGGACATTTATTTTCAAAGCTGGTACATGTTCATGTCTTACAAGAAAAAAATATACAAATACAAATCAGAGACGGATCAGTTTTATTTAAAAAAAGACATTTTAAATTCAATTTAAATTTTCCTTTGTGGGATTATCATGTTATCAAAGGACTGTGTAAATTGTAATTTAGGTGCATTAGGACTTAACTTTGGAAATGCAACAAATATACAGGATTAGGAAGTTGTGAAGAAATAAAAAAATCTAAATAGTATCAGTTGTGCTTCTGGAGTCCAGAATCCACTGACCCTCTTTAAATGGGAAAAAATAATATTAAAGGGCACAAAAATATGATGTTTAGAAATATAAAATACAAAGCCAGGCACTCAAGTGGATACTTTAACCTCTATGTAGAGTAAATATCCATCAGAGGTTAAAGCATGTTTCCACTTGAGTGTCTGGCATTGGATATTATACTATGCCACATCTAATCCCTGGATGTAGATATGTTTTCCAAGACTGCCCCAAGAAATACTACTGCATCGCTGTTTCAGCAAATGCCCAAAAACTACAAATGTTTACATTCCACTGACAAAGCCTTCTACTGTTTATTATTTGGGGGTGGCAATAGCTTGTCAGGATTGGAATCCCAACTCCCTATTATTATTATTATTATTATTATTATTATTATTATTATTATTATTTTAATCATGACGACAAATGCCTCACCTTCCCCTAACCTTAAAGACGTAGTCATTTTAACCCCAATTACGGTAAACCTAACCAAATCCTTGGAGCACACAGATCCAAGACACATTATGATTGCTGTAATGTAATCATTAAACAACTAAAAAAATAATTGACACAAAAGTGTTGTTGCTATGGTTACCTAGTGCACTAATTTTAGGCAAGTTATGAAACTTTTGACCAGAGCTACAGGATGTTTTAGGTGTCAATCACAAAACTTATTGTAACTATGGTGTAATAAAATGTAGAAGTTTAATAACGGGTTTATACGGGAAACCCATGTACGCACCCCTGTGCCCTATTCTTTACCTCCCTCCACAAAGTGTTGAGGGACTTGAGAACTCCGCTCCCTATGCTCACCATCCAAGCCTCATCATTTATCATTCAGAAACCTCACATCAGAAAATGGGCTTTTAATTATTTATTTTCCGGCTGTGTCCTGGATAATTTGGGGGCAAGGCCCTGTGGTGATTTACAAGAAGGCCTAGATGGATGATAAATGTTCTGTCCTGTTGATATGATTGGAACCTTTGCTGTCTTCCTCCAACTGCCAGTTCTTTTTAAGTTTACCACCAGTTGCTAAAATTTTTTATCTCTCTGGGTATTGTTGGTGCTCTCTTCCCTACATACCAGTACAGGAGTTGTACTTAAACGTGGAGAAAAACCTGCCGTCCTTAACCACGTTTGACTTATCCCACCTCCTGCTATGTTATATCTCACCACAAAACGCTGATTGAAGCAGATAGAGAAGCAAGGCGCCATCAAGATGTCTTTTAATGATCACACAATCATTACTTTAGTCTTACCTTTTTCCTGAATAATTAATCTTTCCCAATAGGTGCAGTAAAAGAATGAGTCCTTAAAAACATAAAGTTTTGGGAATAAAAACATTTGATCACAAAAAAATAAAAACATAAAGTTTCGGGAATAAAGACAAGCTGTTTATTTTCTTACTGGCTTTTGTGTAATTTGAATTTTTACTACAATGTTAACACTTTTTTAAATAAAAAAAATAAAAATTAGTGGACGCAGTGATCCCTGAACACCGAGTTGTAAACAACAAAGTTCCATCTTCCATTCATGTGTCTGTGAATTAAACAGGAACATCCACGGTCATCACGTGAGCAGAAAAATGCTGTTTGGACAGATAACGCTCATAACGTCTGTAACATTAGATGAATGGGAGAACAGTTTTATTACAACAGATTGCTAATGATCACATTCTGTGTTGTGTGACATAACATAGATCAATGTAATTACTCTAATTGCGTTATGCTAACTCACTTACAACCATACAAGGTGAAGCGCGTAATCGAAAACAAAGCATAATTCCCAACAATATATGGTGATTGCTTCCCATCATTTGGCAAAACAGTCTCCACAGAGAGCAGCAGAGCTAACATGTCACAAAGGAGCTCAGATAAAAGGCCACATACACTTTACTTTCTTTTCTCCCCATTTTTCTCCTCTTCATTCTGTGTGGAGTCGCCATCACGTGTGCATTGTGGTTTGATTAAGAGCTCCCCAGGGTTTGGCAGAGGGAAGAGAATGTGTTTACTACAACACTTTTATGCCATATACAATGTTCAGTTTGTGGTCTTGATTGAGCCCAGTAGGCCTATGGAGATCGCATCCTCTGCTCTCTCTAGTTCTCGGGGGGTTAATTAACCAGACTAGGTAACTAGCTAGCAGCCTCCGATTGCATTAGCAGACAAACAGACCTATTGAATCTTCTTTGTCTGTGTCTGACTCGTATTACATCCAGTAGTGTTCAGAAAGTTGAACTGATTTTGCCTTGAAAATGAGAGAAAGCAAAAAAATAACAAAAACAAATTTTTGCTCCATGCATGAAGAATGTCGTTTATGCCGTAGTTTCCTGCAGCTGTGATACTCTGGAGAGATTTGTTTTCTGAGGTAGAGACAAACACACAGGATAAGGATGTGGATTCTGCTTTCTAAGGGACTGTCTTTTGGCCTGGTCTGCTTTTTCTGCAGCATGGCAGTATCAGTAGCATACTCTCTGAATCATTGCGGTAAGACACCTTTACTTTAGATCTGAATTAAAAATGATATTATTAAATGTATAATGTTATAAAATTTCTAATCTGTCAGGATCATTAAGGTTAATTTATATAAGCACTGTATTTTCATTTGATATTGATATTACAGCATTATTCATCAGCACAATACCCTAAATGGATTAATTTTTGAATAGATAATCTGGAAATCTCATTTATTTCTCTGTAATGCTCTTTAATTTATTTTGAAATGTTATTGTTTACATTTGTCTGAATTCAGTCAGGCGCTATAAACTACTTAACTAATTTAGATAGGGGTTGTATAGTTCCTGGTTATATAACGTAAAGAATATGCACTGTATATAGCTTTCATAATCTGTAATACTTAAATTGGAATCTCCCACTGCTGCCTGAAATATCTTATGTGTGTCATGCTGATGCTGTGTCTGCCTTCAGACAAATTATTATTTTTGACTCTTACACAGATGGAAGTAAATCCATGTCATCCCATAAAATCAGCGCCACAGCCACCAAACTTTACTGAAACGTCATGCTGCCAGATGCCCTTTGTGGAAATTCAGAACAGCCCGCATATTATTGAGTCGCCTTACTGAGCTGCATCCATTTTACAACAGAACTTTTGTGTATACTACCCATTATCCTATTACTCATCTGCTCCACATGAGCAGATGAGTAATAGGATGCTGCAGCAGGGGAGAATGGCACAGTGAGTGATGAATGCATCTCTACATGAATTTCCAATTATGAACATGAACATGAACACATACCTTGTAACCTCCAATTCCTGTGTTACTATCATGTCTCAGAATAACACGTTTTATTATTTCACTTCCACACAAAAAGAGTTAAAAAAAACAAAACATAAATGACGGAGATCTGGAGATTCAGGTAGGAGCTACGTGCTTTTTGAAACTCTAAGTATTAAAAGCTCCGGAAAATACAAAGAGCCTGCATGGTACTTTCAATAGAGCCGTACTTAAGGTGTAATCTTCCTTCTGCTAGAATGGTGTGGAAATTTTGTGTTCAGCAGTAAGGTGTTCATGTAATGAGCATACAATGCTTGTCTGAGAGCTTTCACCAAAGTGCTGAGGCTTAAGGAAAAGAGGAGCATGATTTATCTTGTTTGTAAGGCAAGCCTTTATTAGGGGCAGAGTAAGAAAGAGGCCTTGGCTATAGCTCTTCCACCCAAAGGCTCTGTAATTGCTTTCGGCTGCACCTTGAGAATTTGATGAGTCAAGTCAAGACTTTTGTTTGAGTGACTGAGCAAAAAGGGAGCTCTCACAGAGAAAGTGAATTATCACAGCATCACTGTGGAAACACAAAAATGAAAGTCATGGGGTGTGAGCAAGCTGTTAAGAATTAGGCATCAGGACTCCTTAGTTTTGTTCACATACGTAATTGCTTTCATATGCTTTAATGCGAGAAAAAAATGTCTGAGTCTGCAGTTAAGTCATAGTTTCTAAAAGCAATACACGCCCAGCTCACATTTACCATAATCTGTGATAACAGCTTTTTTAAAGTATCGCATTAAACAGCTGAAGCCACATTCACAATATTTGCTTTTCTTTTTTACAGATAATTTTTTACTAATGTTACATGCAACTTAAATAATTGGTTTCCCCTCTATGTGAAAATGATCCATATTCACATAGAGGGGTTACCTGATATTGTGACTGCTGATATGTGTTGTCTTAGAAAAGCTTGATATTTTGTTTGTAAAGCCATTGACTAACAAGGCATTAGAGTCATTTAAATATGTATTCCTACTGCACTTGGCATGACACAACTTGATGGCCCCCTTTCAGCCTCCAGTGATTATGTCATGATTATGTCACATTTTTTTTACCGCTATGGATGGCATTTCGAAATAAACACAATATTAATTGGATGGACATTGAATGCATCCCTTTGAAAGCAGTTGTGTTGAGGAAACAAAGTAACCTCTGCTGTAAGCCAAATGTCCACTTCTCCCATTGGTCTACAACAACAGGAGACACTGTGCTTAACAGTTCTTTGTACTTCTGATGAGTCATTAACATAACTCTAAAATGCCCCCTGCACAAAATGTACCACATCAAAGCAAGTTGCCCTCACCACCGAAAAGTATAATCCCTTTACTGTATGTTTCCCCTTTGTTACATTTACACATGGTTGTCCTATCTGGCACTTCAGACTTTGTGATCACACAAGCTCCATGATTGTGCCTTGTTGTGCTGTTTTGACACTCTCCTCTTTAAAAATACAACAAATGTCTTTCTCCTCCTCCGTTGCACTCCACACCCCTCCAAAAAAGTGCACCCCACATCCTTCAACTTGAGACATGCTATCAAATAGACTTCTGTATGGGGAAGAAACAGGCAGCCCTTTTCTCTTATTAAAGCAGAACAGAGTGTACTGTATCTGTCGAAAGAAGATATGTTTGAAGTGTCTTCACAAGACCCTTTGGATATTCTGGATCCTTTAAGTGGGCCCATGGGCTTTGTCATACATGATATATATCAAATTAATTGTCACACGGGGAAAAATTGGTGGCCAAGACAAACCCACACATCATCTTCATATTGCTAGGAAAGAAAGTTGTCCAACTCAATGTGAAGTTAAGGATAAAACTTCCTGTCATTTGAAACTGAGTCTCTGATTTGCATGGGATTGGTGTACAACCAATTTAAGAATACGTGGGGAAGAATAATTGGAGTCAGGTTTTGGTACCCTTTTTAGGGGCACACAGAGGATTTCCCCAACACATTTGACCAGTCAGACGTCTGTCAGGAAAAGCAGAGCTCTATTTTTTGTCCTCTCGTGAACCACCTTGTTTTTGCAAATTGAGTGCCAGAAATTCAAAGTTACCCCCAATCTAAATCATAACCATCTCCTTAAAAAGATAACCCAAAGGCACTTTATTTTTTTGGGCTGTAACACTTAAGTCCCATAAACATTGGAACACAATGAGTTGTATCCTTGTGCATATTGAATTTGGTACAGTGTGGTCATGCTCAAGTGAAGAGATGTGATTTTTTTTTTAGGTTTATGTCATCACAGAAACAGGGTTGAGATAAGGTAGACACATGGTTTCTAAGAACAAGGTCATACAGTGTCAGGGAGTTTCCCTACAGAACATGTGTTTTGCCAACAACATCAAATTTAACAGAGGCAGTAAAGCTGTGTTAAAGGGCAACTATTATTTAGCATTTTCAGGGTTTTACTTGTATTCTGCGTCTGTACTAGAACATGTTTACATGCTTTAATGTTAAAAAACACTTTATTTTTCTCATACTGCATATGCACCTTTATTCACCCTCTGTATGAGATGCTCTGTAGGAGTGCCTGTCTCTTCAAGCCCCCTTCCCATCAAAGCCCAGTCTGTCCTGATTGGCCAGAGTGTTCTTGGAATCTGAGCTCCGCCTCAGCTTTGCTATTGTATCGCTAGTTAAAACTGGAGCTACTGCAAGGGAGTATATAGCAGGGCTTTGTACCTTGGGAAATCTACAATAAAGGCTTGTAAACCAAATACTACCCAAATGAACAGTTCCAGCAGTAATTTCATCCTGAAATTGGGGAGAAATTACCAGCACTGGCCAGCAAGATTACAGCTATCTCGCTTTAGCATACAGATACTTAATATTTAGCACTAGGCTGTAATGGAACGAGGCAGCACGTTCTATCGTCAAAAATCGCAGATAAAGGTTTCTGAACCAAACACCCAATCGGACATGTTTCAGCAGTAATGCGATCCGAAATTGGGGAGAATTTAACAAATTGGCAGCCAAGATGACAACTTTTCTTGCCGTTAGCATGTAGGTACTATAGTAAGCAGTGGACACTAATATAATAGCAGCACTTTTCTACAGAAATCACAGATAAAGGCTTTTTAACCAAATACTACATAACCGGGAATGTTTAGGTTTGACACGGAATTGGGGAGAATTTAACAACACTGGCAGCCAAGATGACATTTTACTACATTAGCATGTAACTAGATACAACAGTAGTAAAAACAACACTCCAGTCCTGCCGGCTTAGAGTTGCGTAACACTTAGCCGAGATTAGATTCAACTGTTGAAACCGGAGCCATCAGAACAGTTGGAAAATCTGAACGTTTTAGCTTTCTCTAAAATATGTTTACCTCATTATTGGAAGATTTGGCCACGTTTAACATGAAAATCCGACATAACATTGTAGATGTGACAGAAAATAAGAAAAGCATAATATGTCCACTTTAAGATGTAAACATCAATATGTATACCTGACATGTATAAACGATATTCTCTTTAAAAAGCATAATTTTATAGACAAAAACAATCAATCTCAATTATTCCATTTCTGATCTGAGGATATGTTTGCTCACCCTTTTTGGAGGGATGTGTAACACATTAACATTCAGTAATTAATTGTTGGAAGTCCTACCTATTCAGACCATCTGGACCATAATTAGGCCACAGTAGTGCCCTCTAGCATAGAGTCATCATGTCCACCCCCTCCACCCCCCCAACCCGCAACCTCCCCACCCCTATCAGCAACCCTAAGGGGCACCTTGGAACAAGTAGTGAATTGTGATGCTGTTTTTGGCTGTATTTTTGTGTCCACTCACTGAAAACTTAATAAAAACAGTTAGAAAATGGTTAAGTAATGAAACCCAATAAGATTCAAGACAATGTATGCATTCCTTAAAGTTTATGATGTGGGTGTATTGGTTAAATAAGGTGTACAAACTGGGACACATATACATAGCTCCATATGATAATTGAAATCCACAAACTGTTGCATTTTAAACACACGACAACAATTGTTTGTCAGCTTCAAACTGGTGAAATTTTGGCAGCCCAGTCTTTGAACAATTTTTTCTACACTGCCCCAATTCTGGCTTTTTTAACTGCTGGACAGTTATTGTGAGTTATTTTAATATTCACATTAAGGGTGCTCCATGATTTCATTAGTGTTGTCTGTCGCTGCACCAGTGGACTGACTATTTTATTATGGTTGTTATATCCAGGACTTTTTTGCAATTTGACTGCCTCATTCCATTTACTTTATACTATTGTTTTAATATGATGTTTTCTGTTATTGTATTGTTACTGTTGTTGTTGCTGCTGCTTGCATTATCATTAAGACTGGGCCAAGCTAACTTTAGGTTCAGGACACCTTCTTCGTTCTCTTAATAAGACCTGATAGGTGCCTAGAGTGATTAAGATCTGGGCCGTCTTCAAATAAAAAAAATAAAACAGTCACTTACACTGCCTACTCCCAACTTTATATTTTATAATTTTAGTGTATAAGCAGTACATTTAAAATTAAATAATTGGAGATTTGACCAAAAAAAGCTAAGATACAGGCTGCCAAAAAACATGACTGATATTGAATTTGTAAATATTTTTGGCAGAGATATGGCCACAGACAGAGAGAGAAAAGTTTTCTTCATATAAGGAATATTTGCCCTTGGCACTTGGCTCTAAAATTGCAGTACAAAGAGATGCCAAATCCAACACCATGTTTGGTCAGTGACATATTCCTGAGCCGTGTGGTGGCTTGCTAAATTTCTTCATAGGGCAATGACTGAAGTTTGTGGCAATACAAACTTTGCCAGTGTAAGAAGCAGAATATCTCCAGTGTAAATCTGTCTGTGTCTCTATTACTTCAGAATCAGTTTGAATCTTTCAATGGTATGCTAATAAACAGTCTAAATAAAGAGTGTGTGCATGGGGGACACTGATATTGTCAGCAGACAAGTGTGACTGCTTTTATAAAACAGCTGCCATGGCAGATAAGCTCAGAACTCAGGCAGCAGTTTACCTCGAATACTGTGTCCTTCAGTTTCTAATGCATCTAAGTACTTGACATAAATGTTTTTTTAAACATGCCTTAACCACAAACATAGTAAATGACATACAAACACGAATAACTGTAGAATTCTGGTTAAAAAATATAATATGTGGCAGGTGGTTTAAGGAATGCAGTTCGGACAGCAGTTTGCTGCATGCTGCAGTGTTGTTCGAGAAGTATAATAAGATTTCCGCGAGGCAGTCCAGAGAGCAACTGATTAATCCAAAGATTAATTTAATCTGTTTTCATAATAAAACATTATTAGCCGTTCCCTCCTCTAAGCGTTACCTTTCAGCCCTCTTAAAAGATTATACACTTCCCAATCACTTACCTGGAAGCAGTCAAGAAAGTCATTAAGTTAAGTAGACACTGTCAGTGTTCAGGATGCTGAAAACGATGGGAGAAATTGGTGAAGTGCCATGTTAATGATTTCTTTGCAAAAGGTTCTGTCTGCAGTAGAGTTTCATTCAGGGCTTATCTTCAGCAAACAGGCCCGTTGATGAAACCCGCCCTAGGTCTCTAGGTTGCAACAAACTTTTAATGTGAAGAGTGGTTGGGAGAAGTCGAAAGAGAAATCCACAAATCATCTCAACTTCTCTGCTGTTAGATAAATGTAAAATGGTCCTCTCTTTTTAGTAACAGAAAATCTTGGTTTTTAGTGACATTTATTATTGTTTTTTTCAAGACGTGTACTAAGCGGGACTTTTTGTAGTTGAAAAATAAACTTGTTAGTGCTTTCTGGTGGGCAAATTACGTGATGGTGACACTGTTTCCAAATTACCTTAAACCTAGTTTTTTAGTTTTTAATTTTCTGCATTTTCTTGTTACAGACATATGCACCGATAAAAATATATCTGCAATGAATAATATATTGCTGATATATTGGCCTAGTTCTATTTGTTATATCTTACCATTAGCATGTTGCTTGCCGCTTCATGCTGTTTGAATGCTTTAAGTGATTAAAAGTTATAATTTTTTATTTAGCTGTCAAAATGATTATTAAGAAAACTTGCGTACTATCTCCCTCAAGCAGTTTAGAATTTTGCCTAATTAGTCTCTAATCTTTTATCCAATATGTAATAAAATAAACCACTCACGTTCACATAATATGGAGATTCTAACTGCACTTTTAGTCGGCTTGACCCAGCCCCAGCTAGTGTGCCACTGAGCGCAAAATACAAAAATGTCAACCTTTATCCCTGAAAATGAATAAAACTGTGTTTACAGTGAAGCTGACGTTTTATACCGTTTACAATTGATTGAATGAGCTCTTGTAAATACCTAGGGTGACGTCTTATCAGATTCTGCTGGATTTACAAACATTGCAGCTACACTGGGCCAGTCACCAAAGAGCTCCCCTCATATCATATTTGAGAAATGAAGCTGCCACTACTTTTTTTGAAACAGGTCCAATGATATTTAACATGGCATACTTCTCATTTGTAAAAGTGGAATTCAGCTTGAATAATCAAGAAAATGCATTTCCAATTTTCTAATGCTGTTAAATTGGCTCGGGCTATATTTCATACTTTTAATTTATCGTGCTAGCTTTTCAATAGAAGAAATGTTGGTACGTAAATGCAAATGGAGAAAGAAGTGTACTTTGATGTTCTGTTTCACAGACCAAACAAGGCATACTTGTAAAATACAAAGTTCACTCGCTGCTCTGCAGATTAGATTGTCATGTAAAAGCAACCTGCCTCAGAAATTATTGTCCCCCCACCCCCCTCCAAGCCATGGAGGTGAAATATGTGTTACAACATGCAAATTACCTCAAATTCCCGCCTGCTGCTTCAATGGTAATGATGCCACACGGGGCCGTCCCTGTTTCTGGGGCACAGGGCCAAAAGGAAATAAGAGATAACTGTAATAAACAAGCTATAGACTTTCCATCAATGACAAACAGAAGTTTTGTCTGATACTGTAGTTGTAGATTTTTCTTTGCATCTGAAACTGAATACTGGTCTGGATGACCTCAGATTAAATGATGATAACGGTTTATTCTCATCGTATAGTGTTTGAGTTATGTCTCTGAATTTTAACCAAAGCAGCAAAACACATGTTTATCCTTTGGGGAACTTTTGGTTTGAATTGATATTTACCAATCTTGAGTGATTAGATCTAATTGACAGTTGGAGGTGTGGCAACATGAGGTAGCTATGACTGTAGCTACCTAGAACACATTGGCTTGGTAGACCTACTTTTAAAATATTAGCCTTCCACCCCACTCCATTCCTAATGCTTGAACTAATCACCCAGGGCTATTGTTAGCTAAACTGCTGCTGTGTAGTGAGCTACAGAGTCCCATGGTGGATCCACATGCTTTCTCACGGCCCTTCCTTCACTAAGAAATAAACTTGAAGGAGACACAAAAAACAGAATAAAGAATGGAAAAAAAGGTGTGGCCGGTTAGCTGAGTTGGTAGAGCAGGCACACATATGTTGAGGTTTATTCCTTAGAAGGTCCAGGGTTCGAGTCTGACCTGTGAGGGTTTCCTACATGTCTTCTCCTCTCCCCCTCTCCCCCCCTCTCTCCCCTTTCATGTCTGAGCTGTCCTATCATTAAAGGCGGAAATGCCCATAAAAATAATCTTTAAAAAAAGAAAGAAGCGAGAGAAGGTGGAGGCAATTTTGGACGGTTTATTTGATATGCTATAGACATAATCGCAAAAGTAGTAATATCTGTAACATTAACTGTGAAAAAAAATATTTTCAAGCTCTAAAGATAATTTGGGTGAAGAAATGAGAACATATTTTAAGACGTTTTTGCTACACATTAATATTGTTATCTCAGAAGCACCAGTTGTGCTTAAAAGTTGAAGATAATTCATGCTCCCACTGGGGTTATTACTTTCTATTATAATCAGTGACATCTCAATACAATCAGTTTTTCTTTTCTTTACAGCTGACTTAAAAAGATTTCATCTTTTAGTTTATCACTGCAGAAACAGGGTATGAGATCCTAGAGGGATTGAGTGTGGTTCAGTGATTAGTACTGAGGGTGCTCCCCTGCCTCATTCACCCAACACCCAAGGGAGCCAATGGAGCAGGAAATGGGTTTTAGTTTACCATAAATATGACAGCCACCTGAGAAAGCCCCTTTGTATCAAACTTGAGCTTCGATACTTTTAAACAAAAGTAATTTAATACAGCTCAGATTTTTTTGTTTTTACAGTATTGCGCTTTTACAAACTTCTTCAATTTAAATATGTCCAAAGTTGCTTGAACTGTGTCTGGTAATCGTATTCCAGTGTTTGTACTGGAGGCAATCTGTAATGGAGAAAGCATTTTAATTAAACTTGAACATGTTTATTTTGATTAAATTCTAGCTACAGTACATTGTTTTGTACAGTTTTCACAAGTCTACATTGTTCAAGCAGTGACATTACCTGCACACCCAATGGCAATGCAGACGCAATCCTGCTCATGCACGTTTGACTGAATGCAGCCTGTGGCTATTGCCTTTGACAAGCAGCTCTGACAGATTGGTATTCAAATTCAAACATCCCTATATTGTTCTTGTTTTCTTTTGATTTTACTCCAACTACTTGCCTTTCCCACATTATTCCGAATGAGAGGTGTGTGAAAGTTAGAGGGAGACAACCCAAGACTCTCCTTATAGAGTTATTATATTCAATGTATAAAAAGTATATATCAACTATATACTGTATAGATAGTGTTTCTTGTGTCTTGAAGGCAAAATATTAAACTTACATCAGTGCTGGGACAAAATAAACTGTCACTAATTGAGTGTACTTAGATGTAATCATATGTACAACAGAATATATGTCACTTCTTAAATGCAGCTTGTACAGATACATTTACATGTGAATCAAGAGAAAATCTGAACATGGTAGCATCTCATGAATAATGATTGTTCTGATTGTTTGGGTTTATATTAAAATTGACAGCTCGTATGTAAACTCATTTTCTTCCTCCTGTGAAAATTCCTGCCTCAGCATTCAAAGGAAATGCAACAAAACTTTTATTTGGTTGATTACATCATCAGTAAATGTATTATTTATTGATTAATTACGTCTCACATTAAGTCCCAAATAGCTTGACTGCAACTGTATTTTTGTGTTTGATGCCAATGCAGATATTTAAAAGAAACACATTGTGACAGTGGACAAAACAAAACAAAATTGAAACTAAGAGCAGGGAAATGCTGGTCAATAGCAAACCATTTATCAGGCTTTTAAGGGTCATGGCCATTTTTTATTATGTATGAGAATGGATATGAATGTATGATCCTCTTACCTTCTCTGAATTACTATGTAATTTTGAATATTCTAACACATACTACACTGTAAATACTGTCATTATTTCTTAAAATTAATAGCCAACCGGCAATATGTTCCTCCATTTGTAGCTTGAACACTTGTCTCCTATTCAGGCTTCTTTATAGCTGCTCAGGAGAAACCGGGAATATATCAGTGGAGTAAATAGTATGGCAAACAATTTCACTGATCTTCTAAACATGTCAGCTTTAGGAAAAAAAATTCCCACAGCCTTTGAAATGAACGTGAACAGCATGGAGCTCCATAAATGCAGTATTGACTGAGGCATTCCAGACAAGAATCAGCAGGACGGTCCTTTTGGACATTATCTTTTACCACCTGCTGTATCTTTTATTTTATTTTGTTGCTGTTGCTCTACCACAAACTGAATCGTGTGACCTGATCAATATCCAATAAGACTTTGTGATCCTTGCATGGACTATAATCCCATGGGAGAGCCATACTGGGTGGCTGATAAGAGCAAACTATAAAAAACAGTCAAATCACTCAAATGCTTGCTTTGATTTGTCCCCTGAGAGTTCATTAACCTTTTGTAAATCCTCTGTCTTCAGCCATAACTGCAGTAAGATTAGCCCTTCTGTGTGAATACCCCTGGGTAGTGATCATACTGTGAGCTCCTCAGGCAGTGCTGTATGCCTCTAGTATGTATGTATGTGCAGCATTTTACTTGAATCAGCAGCAATGTTGCATTTACATTTTTCCATTGTAAAACCAATGTTGCATGCTTAATTTGTATAAACAGCAATGGTATGCAATGTAGTGCAACCTGCAGCAATAACATCAACATTACTGTAACGACATTGACACCGTGAAACCTCATCGTACACCTATCATATTTGCATTTGCCTTTTCACCTGATTCATGGTTATTTTTCCCAGCTTTTCATTTTTTAGAATCAGCAGTGGTAGCCGAGCTTTCTATCTGCAGATGCAAATAAAGACATCTAAACATCTGCATTGTCCTTTACTGTCTACTATGTTTTAATACAGTAAAATGTACATTTAAAGGCAGCAGACAATCCTAGCATACTGGATTATTTTTGTAGTTTTTATCCCTACAGTACACTGTATAGGTGGCTAAACTAGTTATAAACATAAATGCAAGAAAACTAAGTCAAAAATAAAGTCAATGTGTGGATGTGGGAAAAAACAAAAACAAAGAACATACCAAAAAACCTCTTTCAAGATGGATTTTATTTCATTTAGACAGAAATCCCTTTTATAATTTAATAATAAAACTACAATATGGAGATAAAGAATGGCTAAACATTAAGAGCAAACATATATGAATAAGCTGTACTAAAATCCATTTGATGGTTAAAGATTGACATGCATGGATTGTCAATACCAACACTGTATAATCCTTTGAACCTTTGCTGATGCTGTTTTTTGTTTGTTTATATAAAAAAATGAACAAAGTATTCTTCAGCTATACAGCTAGCTTAACATTACATTCTCCAGCATTGCATTCAGTATCAGAATTGACTTTTTTGTCATTGTAAGTACCTACAACGAAATTAAAAGTGCTACTCTATACATAAAAATACACACATTAAACTAAGAACATAGAGCAGAGAATGTGAAGATGGTAATGTGATTAAAACTAGAGTATGTCTCTAGTAGAACATTCTCCAAGAAACAGGCAGGTTCTTGTGTTTGGCAGGATGTAATGAAGGAAAATATATAATTTGAAAACTGTGAAAAAGAACACAAATATACAAACAAACACCACTTCCTGTTATTAACTGTTAGCAACTCACGTCCTCTTTAGTGCAGCTTTTTACAATCACCACTAAGGGGTAATCTAGGGCATAAAAAAGAAACCAGTACACTGATTCCAATACACCTTTCCCCTGACTGTGTTTGAAATAGCAGTGTAAAGTGAAATAATCATACACATCTTTAAAGCCCCAATATTATTTTTTCTCTCACCACACACCTTGTATCAGAAGATGACTGAGACTATAAGAGAGAGAATAATATATACAAGCAGATATCAAGGGCTGGTATTAAGGACTACGTAAGGCTACATTGTCTTTTCCGAGGCGTAAAAAGGTGCAGAATTGAAGGGAGTTTAATGGCATTGAGCTGCAAGGTCAGAGGCCAGATCTCTTGAATGGGTGCAGAGAGAGAAAATCAAAGAGGAGGGAGAGAGGGGAAGACAAAGAGGGAGACACAGAGGGACCAAGCACCACACGCACAGAACATAATGGCACAAGAGAATGAGATTAAATCAAGAAGTGGTGAATCCATTTTGATTCAGATGGAGAGATGTCATGCAGATATTTGTACACGATTTGCTGTCGAGTATACTGAAACACTGTTGGGACATCATGGGTATGTTGGAGCTGCATGTGTTCCTTTTAGCCAACGTCATGAATAATTTCTGTAACTTACAAAAAAACAATATGTTTAAAATTGTATCCGCAATGTTATGTTAGGCATGCAATTCTTCCCTAGTGGTTTCTCATGGGTGTGCCGAAGATAGTGTGTGCAGAATGATGCACAAATGACAACACATACATTCATAAACCTTGTGCAAAATGTTACATTATCATGCTCTAAGTGAATATGGACCCATTTTTGTATCCGTATGACTATGAGATGCTTGCAGTGTTTCATGTAAACTGAAAAGCATCCTCTCAGCACAGTACTTAGTCTAAGCTGATGCACTTTTGGCAATAGGATGATGCTTTCATCATGCTGCAGTAATAGTTGTTTTCTGAATTTTTGCTACAGGCATTCATGCAGTCAGCAGTACATGTCTTCCTTTATTATGGCTGATTGTTGATATGGTTGCCTTGTATTTTTACCATGCGGTATTTGTCTCAGCCTGTGTATGCTATATGGTATATTTAGTTTTTATGGAAATGTTTAGATGTGAATATAGGCCAGAATGAGCTGTGTGGGTGGAGGGGTAAAGGGTTTGCCAACCACCTTTAACTGTCCCTGTGGTTGAGTCATAGTACCACTCAGACCTGATGTAGGCGCTCCAGACGTAGAGGGGTGGGGGGACAATAAGCAAATTCACAAGGGCTCTCAGGAGCCCACACAATGTGTTAACTGCTGCTGCAGATGCATTTTAATCAGTCCACACAATTTATCTCACGAGGCTTTTTTCGGTTCAAAGGCAGAGAAGGAAGAAATGTACCCAAGGTTCTGCTTACCCTTTTAAAAATGCTCTTTACACGTGAGGCTGAATATGAATACTGGCTAGGTCAGTAAAATTATAAGAGATCGGTGCTGGTTATTCAAGTTTATGATGAAGTCATTCAAGGAAATAGAAGATTAAGGAAAGGACACTGAATGAGCTATGTTCTTCAGTTCCTGTCTGACTCTTATCCTCTTTTTTTTTTTTACCTGTTACTGGCAGCAGTCTGCCATGATTTAGGGAGCAGTTCTTTAACACCTTCAAAGCCCAGGTTCAAGTGTCTTTGTTGGCATATGTGTACACACACTGCTGGTTGTACCCATGAGCAAAACACAACATCCCTCGCAGCTTCAGGGGTGCTGTTGTGGGCTAATCTCTCTGTGGAGGCAGCAGGTGGAAAACAGAAAATCCCTCTAGGCATCACTGACTTATCACTGTAGCATTGCCTGAAATGTGAAATGAAAAATGTCAAACCTGAATCACACTGTGTGTTAGTTGTACATTGTACTATCATATATCTTATTGTATTTAAGTCACAATCATTGGTGTTTTGTTATTATAACTAATAAGAAATAGGATTGGACTCTCTCCAGAGTCCATCAACTCTCGTAGATACTTAGAGAGTTTTGAAGGCTGGGTGCTCGATCCTAAAAGTGAATAATCATAAATAAAGCTACAAGGACAGCACTCCAATGTGATAGTTTATTGCCACGCAACGGACGTTTCGGGCAGCGCCCTTCCTCTGAGTGTGCTGAAATGTCCGTTGTGTGGCAATAAACTATCAAATTGGAGTGCTGTCCTAGTAGCTTCATTTGTCATTATAACTAATCAATAATATACTTCCACTCATCCATATCAATTCCTGCATAATGCTGGTATGACTGGAATTATGGTTTCCGATGAAGTTATTGATTTTTGTAGATAGAGTAGCCTACTGAACTACATGTTATATTTAGTGTTTGTGTAACAGAATATATGTTACATAGCACGTATGTAGTATACATTATCAGTCTAAGTGGTGGTCTGGGTGCTGATGGTAAAAGATCTGTGTTCATCATCTACTCTGAGAATACCGCTGGGTAGTGCCATGATTAATGAGTGTGGGGATTTTGCTGTCCGCACTGAAGTGGAATATTATTAAGTTCTTGGTATTTAAAACAACAGAGATGTTTATCAGCTGCATGTCATTTTACGGATGATGGAGGTCGCTATGTAGAAAGATCTGAGGTATATAGGGGAATCTGTATGAGATCAATACATTATTGTAAATTAGAATTTTACTACATCAGCACAGCTTACAGAGCTGGTTCAATGATGGGTTTTTGAGGCCTGTACTGATAGCTATAGTGATACTCAAGAGTTAAAACATCTGATTACCATCTGTCAGTCGATATTCATTTTTAAAGTATATAATAAGGAAACATTTTTGAGATGATCCCTTAAATATGGTTATTAAAGTTACTGAAAATTTCAGTTAGAGCGTCTTAAGTTTCCTTGACGGGACTTATTTTCAAGTGAAAAAGAATTTGTGGGCTATCTATTGTGACAGAAGGGATTTAAATCAAATCACCTCTGACTCTAATATTGCTCTGCTAGCTACCCATGAGCTAATGGTTCTGTCCTTTTTTATTTGATAGGCAAGGGGTAGCTAGTCACCCCCAAATCAATCATCATATTTGGATACATTTATGAGTTCAAGATGGGTCATCATCACTAATATTGTAATGTTTAGTGTCTTTTTTTAATGTAAAAACACATATTTGGCATATACCAAGAAAAAATAAACAAAATGTAACATGGGATCAGTTAAAAGGTAATACAAATGAGTTGATGGCAGTCTCTCTTGTATCAGATAAGAAGCAGTCCAATGTTCCACATCTTTTAGAAAACACATTAGTAATATATCCTTTGGGCCGGCCATTCACACCTATATAGACTATTTGCCCTTGTTAATGTGACATCAAGTATCTGTCCCAGTCATAGTGAAGGAAAAATACTTCTCACTGGAGAGCAGTCTCACCTGCTTAAGTGGTACTAAAAAGTCAGTAACATCACCTCAATATCAATATAATGTTTATATTGTATGAGTCTAATAGTAGTGGAGAGTGGGTGTCATTTTAACTTAGAAAAATACACAAAATAAAACTCTTAATACGTACTGTAACACATTGCTCTCTAATGAACTGAGAAATTGGTTGATTCTTTTCTTTTTCACTTTTCATCTTTTGTAAATTTAATGAAATGACAATGCTCTGTTTCCCAGACCTTATAAAGACCTCTCATATAGTCACTGTTGTGTTTTTGTCCTCATACATTTAATTACCAATTTTGTTACCTTTTTTTACAAGCTCCTTCTTGTCTCCAGAGTTCAGAATTTTTAATAGCTATTAAACATAGGATTAACTCTCTTCTTTCAGAGGCTTTTCTTGTGTGATGAATCAAGATCTGACTGTTTTGACTCTTTCCCAAACCAAGAGGTTATCAGACACAGAAAAGAGCAACTGACTCAATCTACCAAGTTTATCTCTAATTAGCACGGATTAATTTTGCCTTGACTTCACTCTGCAAGCCATGCAGAAGGGCAATTTGTGCACAGATGCCTATTATTGCCCCTAAGGCTGTTGATCCTCACTGTTAAGGGCTCTAGGTCCCAAAACCCTCGATCATGTGACTATGATCATGTTGCTTTTGCAGTGTGTGTGTGTGTGTGTGTGTGTGTGTGTGCCACACTGGATGCACATTATGAAAACGGAACAACTACTAATTCGATTTTTCACTGCCATCTGTGTTTTTGAAGAATCACCAAGGGTGCTGCTGTTGTTCTTTTGTGTTTCTTATTCTACAGCTTCAACTATTATAAGTATATGTACTGCTCTAAAATTGATGGAGGCTGAGTTGTGTAATTGTATCCAGGTCACATCCTGATGAGGCATTCTGTTGCATGAGAAGTCAGATTGACAGTGGTTTATCCAAGAACTACAGTGTTATTTTGCATCTTGGCAGGCTCACCTCAAAGCCTCGCTGCCCTTTACAAAGATCCTTTAAATAATGGATAAGGCAAATGCATCGCACTCTATTCCCTCTCATTATGATCCCATTTGATTACTCGCCGATGCTCTTTAGAAAAGGTGGGTTAATTGCACACTCTGACGGTGAACTAACCTGCAAGTTAATAACATATTTCCTTCAGGGTAGCATCATTATAAGATATAAACCTCATTAAAATAAAATGATGATTTAATAACTTTCCCTTACAATGACCCTTATGAGGATGTACTGTTATTTTGTAGTTATCTGGGAAATTAAGACATCAAACACTGCTTTTGCATGTCCTCTGCTGTTTTCAGAAAGCAATAATTAACCTTCTCTTGCCTGCAAAAACTTAAATAATAACAGTGATTATATACTGTGTAGTGTTTACACTTAACATACAGAAGTCTGTGCATGTCAAAGTGATGAAATCTTTTTTTTCTCCAACTTGAATGGATTTTAGGAATATTGTGTGTTTTTTATTAACCTTCCTTTTTGGCACTTTCTGAAAGAGTTGCCTTTCTTATTCATTCCTTATTACAACCAATTACATTACAATTAGTTAGACCCATTGACAGGAGGACAGCCGTGTCAGATGCTAATGTATAGAGAGTTTGCTGTATAACTGCTGCACCCATTATGTTGCACATTCTCTCCCTACATGATTACACATAATGTTGCTTTCATTATTGCTTTATTCCTCACACAGCCCCCGTTCCTCTGCGGCTTGCTCAAGCTCTAAGAGTTCATTTTCCACCTTTTCCTGCCTTTCGAAATGGCTCATCCTCCAGAGCCATCTTCCAAGTCAAAATATAAAAATTTGACGCTTTGATTATGCTTTTTAGGGGGTGTTGATAATTGCCTGGTAAAGAAAGCAACTGTCTCCCACCATCCACCCTAAACGCAGGGAGGCTTTTCTGTGTGAAGAGGAATCACATTATGTGCAATGATCAGTGCCTGGGGGCCACATCAAACACAGTTTGAAAACCTTTCCAGAGGAGATAGAAGCAGGCCAATTTCACAAGTGGCTTTTTATTGGTTGATTGCACAGAGGCCAAGTTGTTATCTAAATCCTCAAACTACTTCGGCAAAATAAGAGGTGCCTTGTGAGCTTTCAGGGTGTGCAAACTTACCCTTCAGATGAAAGCCAAAGCAAAATGTTTACAACCAATAGTTTGTCAGGATTTTGGCTTAAGATACTAAGTGAAAACAGAATGTAGTGGTTATAAAGTCGACCAGTAACCAACAGTGTCAATGCCAGTGCAGAAAAACTGTATAATGCCAACTTTGAATTTCGCGTTTTCACTTGAACTGACAGTTTATATAATCCTTTAACGCAGGTTTTATGCTCCTACAGCATTCAAATAAATTCAAAAAACATGATTTTTAAGAAGTATTTAAAGTACCAACAAGTAATATGCATATAAACTGCAGAGGTGTCAAAAGTATCCACATTCATTACTCAAGTAGAAGTATAGATACTAGGTGACACATCTCTTCTGTGTTTTTCAGACAACGGCAGCTACAGTCTGGTGTTACAATCCTCTCTAGTGAAATACAGACACACTTTTACACCGTTTAGCTGTCAGCATTTTAACCATGTTTATTCCAGTTGCTAGCTCACGGTAGGCTAACGTTACCTGCTGTCCAGTTTAGTGTTAACTAGCGTCTTGTGCGCCGATGTTTCAGTTCCGTCTAACGTCCGTTTTCAGAGCATCAGAGAGAAGCGCAGGCATTTAAGTAGCACCTAATAAGGCACCGAAATTCACGTTGCTATTCGGTCCGGTAGATAACGGTCGTTAAGGCACCGGTGCCGTATTAGCACAGGGTCTGTGCAGGTGCGATGGATCGTGTACAAACCAATAGGGTGTCGGAATGGTATATGTTTATACTTCTCATCCAACCACAATCCAGTTCACTCTATCCAGATGGCGCAATTTATCTGGATAGTTTTTGTGTGTGTGTGTGTGTTTTTTTGAACGATGACAAGCCGGAATGAAAACAAGCCGAACTGAAATAGGAGTAACGAGGCTATTTTTAAAATGTAAGGAGTAGAAAGTACAGATAATTGCGTGAAAATGTAAGGAGTAGAAGTAAAAAGTCTGCTGTCAAATTACTCCAGTAAAGTATAGATACCCAAATTTCTACTTAAAGTGATGGTTCGGAGTAATTTCACCCTAGGGTCCTTTGCACCATGACCTCGAGCCAAACATGCCCCCAGAAGCTTTTTTCACCTGGGTCTAACATTGGGAGAGTTAGCGTAGTGTAGCGTTATCAGCTGAATAGCTTAGCGCAGGGGCTAATGGACCCACATTTGTATCTCGTAAATGACCCCACTAATAATGCCCGAAATGATACCAAACTTCTACACTAGTACATATAGGTTATGTACTCATAAAACAATGGATTGGAAAGTTTGTAAGTACACCAGAAGTTTATGAACACTTGCCTGCTCTCTTCTGCTCTCTGTTGCTGCTGCTGCTACCTGCAGTTAGACGAGTGCTTAGGGACATCTACAAATTACTACACCGAAAAGAGATACAACAAAAATATTTATTAATTTAATGATTAAATAAGGTAATGTCTCCAAACTTACCTCAATTATTACTTGTCTCCTGCTAGTTATACTACAGCACTTACTTAAAAAAAAAAAAGTTAAATTAAAAAATATTTTTGTTGCATCTCTTTTCGGTGTTGTAATTTGTAGACGGCCCTAAGCACTCGTCTTACAGCAGCAGCAACAACAGCAGAGAGCAGAAGCCAGCCGGCAAGTGTTATTTACATAAACTTCTGGTGTACTTACAAACTTTCCAATCCATCGTTTTATGAGTACATAGCCTATTTGTACTAGTGTAGACGTTTGGTATCATTTCGGGCATTATTAGTGGGGTCATTTACGAGATACAAATGTGGGTCCATTAGCCCCTGCGCTAAGCTATTCAGCTGATAACGCTACTCTACGCTAACTCTCCCAATGTTAGACCCAGGTGAAAAAAGCTTCTGGGGGGGTGTTTGGCTCGAGGTCATGGTGCAAAGGACCCTAGGGTGAAATTACTCCGAACCATCACTTTCAGTAAGGTAACGAAGTATTTGTACTTTGTTACTTGACACCTCTGGTAAACTGTGGTTACAATACACACTCAATATGTGTGCATCAGATCATATTAAGTCAGAGTAAACCCATCAAGATCACGTTGCAGTCTAACGAGCCGACCTCCTGTACAGTGAGGTGTACCGTTGAGGGATTTAGTTTCTAATTTTGCTGAATTATATTCACTTCATATTGAATAGAGCTGTTGGGCTAATTAGTTGGTAAATAATTTGAAATCAAACATGGATAGCAAGTGTCCACTCCACCCAGCAGGAGGGGAGACACTGATGAGTAAACTGACCCATGATTGCTTGATTCAATTAGCTCCAATTAAAAGGACCGTGTTTCTGGCTACTGTATCTCAGTGGAGCTTACAGGGAAAAGTACGCTTAGGACCATGGCTGTATTCTATATTTAGTTGCATTGCTGTTATTCTGTGTTCATGAATGCATGTATATAGTAAACATGTAGCAAAGCAAAAGAATGCAGCAGGATGTGAACTCAAACTTAAGATCTTTATTGTTGATTTTTCCCATAAAAGAGAATCAATGAATAAATAAATGTCAGGCTTATCTTTTGAAATAATTACCGTATACTGTTTCATGCTTGCAGGACTTTTCAGCATAAGATCACTATTTGTGGACTGCATTGTCATAACTTTTTAGTGTTGTTTTTGTGTTTTCGAATAACAATATCGATCTTAAACACGTATTACTGTTGTTTTCGTCATTAAAGAACCTTTACAAGTGACAACTGTAGTATTTACTATGTTTTCTTAATTGTATTTCCTAACTGTACTGTCATAACCACAGTAATTTACCACCTTTTTAAATTAAAATGTTACTGACTTAACCTTTAAATATCACATTCACTTGTGTGTCACATGCTATTATCACCTAGCCTGGTCCTACCTAACAGACTCTCGTACATTTCATTTGTTCAGAGAGTCTGGTCACTCTCCATTGACAAGTGTTAACTTCCTTGAAGGCGGGTACTCTGTTGAAGTTTATACTATTGGATCTGCCCAGAGCCACTCTGGATCTGCCATAACCAATCGCTAATGTTTGGTCGTGACGTCGGCTTAGCATCGCTAGCGTTCGTCTTAGCCAACTCCTTCACCACTAACGGAGAAAGCTGGAAAATCTAACTTTTCCCAAACCCCGTGGGGAGGGGGGCCACAACATCATGGCCACCAACAAAACTCAGCAAAGATTGTTCTTGCTTGGGCTTTAACTTCTGGATATTCGGTAGCGTTGCCACAATGGACCAAATGGCTTCGCTCGCATCTTTCTCCGCCACCATTATGGAACTACAACTCAAACTAGCGCACAACCTCAACGTCATTGTTCTCAGCCACTCCCTCTGTTTCGCTGATTGGACAGGTAATGATTGGCCGGACAAAACCTGTGAATACACCACAAACCCAGACGACGTACTGAAGGAAAATGAAAATTGAGCGGAAGTACGTAGGAGGGCGGAGCCAGGCTAATTATCACCACCTTGCGCGTACTGTCGATCCTACTCTGTCTAAATTATATAATAATATATTTTCCGATGTGGAAACTCTGCCCTTAACACTGCACATATATCATCATTCTGCACAGTGAAGCACAAACATCCAAGTAATGTAACAATAAGCAAAACACATTTTTTTAATAATGATGATCTAAGGAATGTGTGACCCAAAATGGTACGTATCAATTAGAGGAGATATACACAGAACAAATGAAAAAGTGAAAAAAATGAAAGAGTCATAGTGCAGTTGTGCGAAAAAGAAAGATACAGAGACAGAAATTCAGCAATTACCCCGGGGAAGATATCAGTCGCCTGCCTGGGGAGCGATTGCAATCTCCTGTATACAATAACTTCAGTCTCACCTCTATATTTCTGTCTCATAAATCCCTTGTAGCGCTCCCTCACCTGGACACCAAGTCAAGAGTGCATAGGTCAGAGCTACACAAAGCTATATTATTCTGACAAAAGATGGAGAAAATATACCTGCAATTAATGTAGTTTGGAATACACAGTTTATAGGAGTGAGACTCAAGATGAAGTAATGTAAGCATTTTTTGTGAGTGAAATCATGACGAACTAGTGCATGCACAGCAATGGTTTGCCACGAAAGACAGACGTCATCCCTACTCATCCTCTTATTAGTTAGCCTCGGGCTGTGTTAGAAAGTAAAGAGCGGCATCATGGGATGGAAGAGCCCTGCATGCTTTCAGCGATTCATATGGAAATGAGTTTGTGATGGGAATAGAAATCTGTATGCATATTAAAAATGAGCTAAGACAAATATGTTTTCATATCTTTGCCGTAGTGGAGGAGCAAATCCTAATTTAATAGTCTGGAGTATTATGTAAGTTTATGTGAGTTTCATATTGGGCCACTTGTGTACTGTACATATGCTTGGGATGATGGCATTGTGCAGGCGACCTAAGCACCCCTGCGCAATGGCTGTTCACTGATTTATGCTGAGTCAGACACCATTAGCTGTTATCCTCCCCCTCTCAGGATCCAACCCTGCACTAATGTGGGTCAGGGGCCACATTACAGAAACACCTTGACTGTGAAGTCTTATCTCACAATGCATTGCAGGATTTCACTGGTCACTGGAAGTTTCCATAATATTGAGATAAAATGGAAATGTTGGAGAAAATAATAAAAAAACAATTAAAGAACAATTTACCCCTGAGGTCAACATTTTGATATTCATTGTATTCAAGGAGCTATTTCTGACAAAGTTCAGAAACTCTTGCGTATGACTGTGTAAAGTTATTATTAACTGACTTGTTTGAGAGATTTTTCAATTTTTTCTGGCTGCAATATATTATGGTCTCCTTAGATCTTTTTTTGTGGAGATAATGGTTGTCTTTCCTTCTTCTATCTGATTGGTGAACATTAATGAACAAAATGTTGTCTTAGTCAGTAGAATATGTTCTTTCTGCTACCACAGAAACCACTTTAACTGCTTTAACCTTAATGTGACAGTGTCTACATTGTGCCAGTTAACCATATTAATTAGAGATATTTTCAGAAATGCAAGTTACACTGCTAAAAGGATTTATCCTTCAAGGCCAAAAAAAACATGGTAAAATCAAAAGTGTTTCTGTTATAGAAACTTCTATTTTTCTTCTACAACTATTGAATACTATAGGTTACAAAATGTACCATCCTGTATTTTGTCTTTCCTTTTGAAGGACACAAGCAGCACACTACGAATCTGTGAAAAACAGCACACAAAAAACATAATCAAATTATCAGGGATATTATAAGAAAATTGAAAAATAAGCAATGTACCCAGCAGTGAGATGTACACATGCACTCACATAAATCCACCCCACATGAGCAGATAGTTGAGATTTATTTGCAGAAGTTGGCCCAGGGCAGCTGCCTAATTATGTGCAGCATTTGCTCCTGCACAGGACACACCTCAGCTGGTGCTACTGATGATGCACTTGCATTATGGTTCCCTCATTCAGCAGTGCCCAGGTGAGGGGGTCACATCACAGGCTCACTCTTACTCAGATTACAGACTGTTACAAAGACACCAATCATTATACTGATTAGACACCCTCTTAGTAAACCATTACATCACATGGTGCTGCTGTGTGTGTGTGTGTGTGTGTCTGTGTCTTTGTGTAAGGTGGTTGTTACATTGGAGGGGACACAAGAAATATCCTGTACAGAGGTTGTGTGTGTGTGTGTGTGTGTGTGTGTGTGTGTGTGTGTGTGTGTGTGTGTGTGTGTGTGTGTGTGTGTGTGTGTGTGCGTGCGTGTCCGTGCGTGCGTGTGTGCGTGCGTGCGTGCGTATCAAAACCTTGTTAGCCATTTGTACCTAGAAATGTTTGACTAAACACTGCGTTTCATTTTGAGCAAACAGACAAACAGCTGTATATGAACTATACTGCCTTAACATAATACAAACAAAAAACTAAAATTTTAAAGGTCCCATGGCATGAAAATTCATTCATTCATTCACTTTATGAGTTTTTTTTTAACATTAATATGAGTTTTTCCAGCCTGCCTATGGTCCAGTGGCTAAAAATGGCGATAGGTGTAAACCGAGCCCTGGGTATCCTGCTCTGCCTTTGAGAAAATGAAAGCTCAGATTGGCAAATCTGGAATCTTGCTCCTTATGAGGTCATAAGGAGCAAGGTTACCTCCTCTTTCTCTGCTTTGCCCACCCATGAGAGGGAGACATCATGATTTTCAAACGAGCAAAGTGGCAGTTGGTCAAGGCTACACCCCCACCCTCCACCTTGCCCCTCCCCTCTCTCTCCTCCTCAATAGCTACAGACACAGAAATGGCACATACTAAGGTAAGGTCATTGTGGGACTGGCTCTAGTGGCTGTAATTCTGCACCAAGGCTGAATTTCGGGAAAGAGACTTCAGATACAGTATTAGGGGACCACTAAGGCCTATATAAAAGCATCCAAAGAGCACCATGTCATGGGACCTTTAATAAAATCTGTTTCAGGATTTGGTACTTTGGTACTTTCAAGAATTTCCGAATTTGGGATCAGTAGAGTACATCTATCTATCTATATATGTACAAAGACACAATTTGGTCAGACCTTAAAAACATTGACCTAGCCCTAATGTAGCAATCTTTGAAAACAAAAATAAAAAAGCACACTTTCCAATATTGGTTCACAAAATGAAAGATGGCAACAACAGATGTGTTTTCTTAGTTGTTGAAAGGTACTGATTTTAAAGCAGGGAGTGAGAATTTAGCTTTGCATTAACAATAAACTGCATTAGAAAGCTGTTTAACAGTTAAACAGGCCAATGCACATTTGGCAATGTTTTACAAGTCAGCAGCAATGGAGAGCCAGCGATATGGTGCCCACTAACTAGCAATAAAGCCTCATACAGTAGTAAACTGGAAGAAAGGGAAAGTAAATACATAAAAAAAGGAATAATCAATGAATATCAGCAACTGCCAACACTTGATGCAGAGATGCCATGAAAACATATCAATATTTTGGCCAATGACACACATTAATACTGAAAAGCATGTGCATCCCCATAGAAATACCGTATAACATAAATGTTGAGATGCATTTTGGTAGAAAAACAATGTTTTGAATTTGGAATTGGAATTGTGTGTGTTATTTGTTTTTGTTGCACTTGATTTGTGTGACTTGGTGTGGACAAGTAAGCACTCAATCTTATGTATTTCAATTTGGTCCTCATTTTGTCCTCATTCAGTAATGTTTCTCTTTAGATGGGTACACCATCATATTATCTTTGCACCATAGTCTGTTGGCATATTAAAAGCCTGGGGAGAAATTCAGATTATTCTTCTATTGGTTTAAATTTAGCACAACCGATGACACACCAAATGAGGCAGGGATGGTTTGCAATCCTTGCAACCTAAAAACCTGATGATTGATGACATAATTATATTTGTTCCCTAAATGTGGCATTATAGGGTTAATTTACATTTTTGCAGAGGTTGCATAAAAATACATGTGTACAGGTATGGGTACATGTATACAAAAGCTAGATATGTCATCTAATTGTAACAAGATCACTTAAAATGTGGTGGGTCAATCACAATCTTTTTTACCATAAAAGTACAGAAAGTGGAAAAGAATTCCCTTTTTATTATTTTTTGCTGTGTAATGGTGTTCGCTTTTGCTTGTACTGTAGCAGCCCTGTCGAACACAAACATGTTTTTTTTTTTTTTAAATGCATATTGAAATGGATCAAGAGGAAAACATTGGCATGACAATGGACTAAAATCATTGCTTTTTTTCTCAATTTGAATAACTTCCGAGTTGGAATATCTGTCAGACTGACTCTTTCTTAGATTTATTTGAATGGATATGGTACAATTCCCAGAATAATTGATTTTTTATAGCCACCATTTGCACATTGTTTGAATCCTTTTCTAAATTGGATTTAAAAATATTTAGATTCAAGACCACTGTTTATTAGCTTTTGCGACCTTTGTGTTAATGCTTATAATCAAAATCATAATATTATAATAATCATAATTTTCTTCTAACATTGAACGATGCCCTCCAACCTATGTAGCTTTTGTGTACTTGTTGATTGAGTTTGATCGCGCTTCTCCATGAACAGTATAAACTGGCAAGCATGTTTTTCATAATTGATTTCTTTTATTCTGCCACTTTAGTATGTTTGGAATTGTTTCTTGGAGATAGGGTGCAGTACCATTTTTTTACATTATCAAACAGAGACGGAGAATATGTGTGGAAAACAAACCATGTCTAGTAGAGATGCAATATGTTTGATAAGAGATACCCTTATACGTTTTTCTGGCTTAGATTTAGAGAAACACTATCTGAAGCGACACTGAAGCTGCACTTTTTATTTCTTTAACAGTTAATTTGATTTTGTGGTAAATCAAGATAAGTACCTATGCTCACCAGGGAAGCATTTTAACCAGCACTGCTGTGCATTGATCAGTATCACATGGGTAAGAGGAAAACAGAGACAGCTGACAGATTCAACTGATGGTGGAAAAAGCGAGAAATAATTTTTTACTTCAACTTGCCTGTATTTGAATAAGAAACTAGATGGGAAGAGGATTGTAGCAATGTGACATTTGTGTGCGGTGAGGTCCATCAAATCTGTAGTCATTCTATACAATACTACTAAAGGCACCTGAGGCTATTTTTTTCTAAACCTGTCCTGCCATATTATTAGTAATATGAATTAATTCACAGCCACCACAAGGTCCATCCTGAGTGACTAATGTCTTTCTCTGTCTCTTTGTTCTCTACCTCTTTTCTTGCAGAACCGTGACAGAATGGTCGACTGTATGAGCAAAGTCATGCTGCACACGGTCATCTCATGTTGGCCACCATTCCTGGGACTGGCCCTCGTGGCAGTCTTTGTAGGTTCCACCCTGGGATGTCCCTCACGCTGCGAGTGTTCAGCGCAGACCAAGGCGGTTGTCTGTCACCGCAAGCGCATGCCCAGCATCCCGGATGGCATCCCTACCGAGACAAGGATCCTGGATCTGAGTAAGAACAAGCTGACAATGATCAACCCTGATGACTTTTTTGCCTTTCCTGGGCTTGAGGAACTTGACCTAAGTGGAAATATTATTAGTTATGTTGAGCCTGGAGCTTTTAACGCCCTTTTTACCATGCACTCACTTAGTCTCAAGAGCAATCGTATCAAGCTCATTCCTCTGGGTGTCTTCACAGGCTTAACAAATCTTACCCGACTGGATATAAGTGACAACAAAATCGTCATCCTACTGGATTACATGTTCCAGGACTTGCACAATCTAAAGTTTTTGGAAGTGGGTGACAATGATCTGGTTTACATTTCTCACCGTGCATTCAGTGGACTTTTAAGCCTGGAAATGCTAACCTTAGAAAGGTGCAACCTTACAGTTGTACCCACTGAGGCCCTTTCCCACCTGCATAACCTGGTCAGCCTCCATCTAAGATACCTCAGCATCAGCACTTTGCATCCATACTCATTCAAAAAGCTGTTCCGGTTGCGGCTTTTAGAAATTGATTTTTGGCCTTCACTAGACCATGTGCCAGCCAATACCCTGCATGGCCTCAACCTGACCGCTTTATTCATAACCAACACCAACTTATCCTCCTTACCTTACCAAGCCCTGAAGCATCTGCCCTACCTGACACACCTGAACCTGTCTTTCAACCGCATTAGGCACATTGAAGGAGGGATGCTGATGGAACTGGTTCGGCTTCAAGAGCTCCATCTGGTTGGAGCTCAGCTCACCACCATTGAACCATATGCCTTTCAGGGCCTGCGTGGACTCAAAGTCCTCAATGTCTCTCATAACCGACTGGATACACTAGAGAAGGGTGTTTTTCAGTCCCCCGAGGCTCTAGAGGTTCTTCTGATTGACAACAATCCCTTGGTGTGCGACTGTCGTCTCATGTGGATCCTACAGAAAAGGCACTCCATCTTCTTTGGAGATTCGCAGCCGGAGTGCAGCACACCTGAAGGTATTCGTGGCAGGCCTTTTAAGGAGTTTAAGGAGACTCTCCTGTCTTATTACGTGACATGTACCAAGCCAAAAATCCGTGAGAATAAAACCCAAACGATCACTGTGGATGAGGGCCAGCAGGCGATGTTGCGCTGCAGTGCTGAGGGGACACCAAGGCCCATTGTGTCCTGGTTGTCTCCACGTCGACGAGTTCTGACAAGTAGGAGCCATGGTAGAGTTACCCTCCACAACAATGGCACACTTGAGATCAAGTCAGCAGAGGTGCAAGACAGCGGAGTGTACCTTTGCCTTGCCTCCAATAGTGCTGGGAATGACACCCTGATGACTTCATTGGCAGTGAAAAGTCTGGGATCGCTGTACGCTAACAGGACCCAGTACTACACAGATCCCAGCAATACCACTGCCAACGGGACGGCCGGTGTGACCCTCGGTTTAGACCTAAAGACTATTTTAGTGTCAACTGCTATGGGTTGTTTCACATTCCTGGGAGTGGTCTTGTTTTGTTTCCTGCTCCTTTTCGTTTGGAGCAGAGGTAAAGGAAAACATAAAAACAACATAGATGTTGAATATGTGCCTCGGTCAAAGTCTAACGGCACTAACGTTGACTCGGCAGAGGGACAAGCTGGTCCTCGTCGTTTTAACATGAAAATGATGTGACTTCTTTTATAGATAAAAGATTCTGGATTGTGGAAATGCCTAAAGTACAATGTATTTTTTTGAAAATCAGACTACTGAACTTCCCACTGCTGCCGGGAGAGTGGTAGTGAATCCGTTTGGGACATTGTAACAAAATGAGAAGTACCTGAAATCGTGGATCTTGACATAATGCTTGGATACTGTTTCAAATACTGAAAGGCATAGTAGGACATCCTCTTATATAATTGCCAGCGGGCAATTTCTTCAACGTGGATGAGGAGTGAAAACTATTCTGCATCTGAAGGAAATAGGTGTCATTTATCAGCTTTTTGAAATTTATATGCCCCAAAAAAAGAATGTTTCAGTTTGGGGTTGGATCTATGGACTTGGCTGAACCATGTACATTACAAATTTGTATCTAAGCTATTAACCTACTTTGTTTAGTCTTGCGCCATGCTTATTCACTGAACAAATCAATGAAACAGACCATAATTTCCTATGTTCAATACTTTGCATATGTGTACCTAATGCTAAATTATGTATTCATAGCAATATTCATGGGATGCATTAGCCAAAATTGATATACCACATATGTTCAGCAAGAACATTCTTCAGACTTTTGAAGTTCCCATGGATTCAGGAAGGGCTTCTATGGGTGATTATCTGTCCCTGCTCCCCCAATTGACTCCTAGATATTAAAAAAAAATATATATATATATATATTATTTATCAATGAAAAAAAGAAGAAAAAAGACTATTTATAAAAAAAGGTTGAGCATTTTGCAAAATCAGTTCTCAAACACTGTTCAGGATCTAACAAAACACTTGGATCATCATATCAATGACCCAGTGTTGGTCAAAGTACCTACATGAACCACCTTTTTGTCCTGTTTTTGGCATTTTTTATTACTTTAACTGTACCTTTGCTGGTTGGCAAAATACAAATGTCAATTTTACTAAAGTGACATTTGCATAATTTTCCCCAGTAGAAAATTTGGACTTTGTTGTGGTAGTTCCTCATTTTGTTGTTGAATCATTTAGATTGTGAACACTTCAAAGTAAAAGTTTTAAAAAAAAATGTATGTGAAATAAATGAATATGTATTTGTACCAATGACTCTGACTAAATGGCTAATACACAATGAAATAATGTTCTCTTCAGCCTTACAGATATACATCACAGTCTTGTATTGAGTAAACAAATGTATGCTAGTAACACTGCAACAATTACATAAGGAATTTGCACTTTATTCATGAAACTTAATCTTTAGGTTTACAGAAACACTCACATCAGAAGTGACATGTCCACCATTTGGTTCAACATGAAAGTTTATTTAAAAATACTAGCTATTTTGTTACATTCATATACCATACTTACAAATATCAATATCTCAAAGGATGCTAACATGGTCAAGTGATACACAGCTGTAATACTTGTTTCAATTACTTTGATAACAGTAATTTGTAAAAAAAAAAAACAGTGTCTAAGTATTGCTAATATTCTGAGTTAATAATTTGGACAATCCCATGACAGTAATGTGCATAGTAAATTATCAAAATTTACTGTTGTACTGTATAAATATATTGAAATCACAGCTAAATTACAAATATATCTGCCATTGCATTTCACTTCAGTTACCATAAATGTACTGAGCCTAGTTGTCATACATAAGCTCCAGTTAAACTTCATATTATGCTTTGTACAATTTCTTGAAAGAAAAAATGTTATCCAAGAACCAAGAAATTGTTTTGTTGTATGCTTTAATCAGTTATGACCTCAAACAAACTATAGTGCACACATTAGTACAAGTCCGAATATATATATATATATTTTTTTTTATGCTGTTAATTGTTGAATTTGTGCCATCATATTCAGTGTATTACTCATAATTACATTACAGTTTTCTCTAAAAAATAATACATTCTAAATTGACTGTAAATAAAAATGGTGTTTACATGTAATTTAGAATTTTTCTAATTCAGTTACCTATACATAAAACATTGTGCTTTTTAAAGTAGTGTGTGAAACAATCAAGAAAACTTTTGACCAGTTTCTGAAACAGCATGAGTTGTCTGGTGAATGCACACCAATACTAGGTGCTGGTCATGGCAATGTTGCATTTTAAAAGGAAGATGGCTGCACAGTGACTTGGTGACTTGATGATGTTGTCACTGATTGACGATTCCCAACAGGTGATGTATATATGCATAAGGCTGTTCACATTTGTTTTAAACTTGCTTTGAAAAGGACAAAATAAGGTACAAAATGAGGTGATAGAATACAATCACTGGAGCTTAGTGTGCATTCATTCTCTTTAAAATTGATCAGGTTCTGACCACATGCTTCAACAGTGGAATATTTTAATACATTTTAAGTGTGTACAAAAGAGATATATACATATTTATAGAAACTGGACCCTAAAATTAAACAATATTTAGCTTTTGATTATTTAGCTTTTGTTAAAAACCTGATGATACTGTGGGAAGAAACACTTCTTCTGCCGTTTTCTTTTTATTTTACAGAAATAAGGATAAAGCATAATTCTCTGAGGTTTATGGAGATTTTCTGTGAGCAATTACCACGTAAGAATACTTTTTTAAATGTGCATAATCTTGGCCTCCTGCTGATACACACCTCATTACCTGCATCCCTGTTTCTTGTATTAAAACAGAGATGCAGGGGGAATTGTGCACCTACTAAGTTGAAATGTATTTTAAAGTGTATTATAAACTTCTTTGCATCAACTGCTGATTAACGAATTATGATCCAAAGATATGGTGTTATACATACATTAAGAAATACTTGCTAAATGACTGTAGTGATAATACACAGTAATTGCTTTTTGTTAACAACTGAATCTAATTGTATGATACATCAGAAATTATTGGCTTCTTTTTCACATTTTCTTTCCAAAGCATGCATCTCTTGTGCTGTCCCTTATTTGTGCACTCTCATTAAGAGCCACAGAGTTCTTTGGTTTCTGAGCCTGCAGTCCCCTGGGCTGCTTCAGAGAATCAGAGCACCAAATGCTACATCTCCTCCAAAAATATAAAAGAAACAAGGTTAACTTTGTAGGTCAGCGCTGCCCACGTCCAGAGCGTTCATTTCGTCAAATTACATGAAAAATGTGTTCCTAGCTGAACCTGTGAGAAAGACAGTGCATTTCTCCTACAAATGAGGCCCCTAAAAAGTATCTAACTTCTTTCTTCTTGTCTAATGAGGTCTTTGATTGCACTCATATAAAAAGGGTACATTATATTTCCCAAATAGCACTAAAAGAAATATTCTGCACTGTATAGATTCTGTTTAAATGGTGAAATTTTCATCCATCTTTATAGGAAAACAAGCTGATTGTGTTTACATGCACACTTACCAAAGAATAACAACAAGACAATCATTTGCAGTAACATTTTACATCACCAACACATTTTTATAGTATCCTAGTTATGTTTCAAAAGAAATCTGAGCTGGAATAGACCGACATTATTCTGGGTACAAAGTGTGTACAAAAGCTGTTGACCCCCTCTTATCAGTTATTGACTGATCTGTCCACTCTTTATTTTCAGACTAATTAGTGAGGATAATTTTGCAAAACAGATGGGAGTCTCCAGCCTAAAATGACTAATACAGTATTCACCAAAATAGAACAATTATTGGCTCAAGCTGCACAGAAAAAGACATATCACCATCAATCAATAGAATACATAATTTACACCTAAGTAATTACATAAAGTTTCTGAAAGGTCCCACTTCAAAACTTTTGTAAATTCCTTTGATAACCACTAATCACTACTTTTCTTTCCTTTTCTTCTGCCTTCATAGAAGCAGCCATTGTGACTGAAGTGACCAACAAAACATCAACATAGATGCCTGAAGCATTTTTGCAACATAATGTTCCTGTGTATTTCAAATTAAAGTATTTATCAGTGGTTTCCAAACTTTCTTTTGCCAGGCCCCACACATAAGATTGATTGACTGATTGAATGATCAGTCTCATTTTATCTAAGCTTTGTGGTAGTCTGGCACCACAGAAGTTCATTGCCAGGAAGTCAGGCTTTGCCCCTCCCCTTCTGCTATCCGCGTTATCGTTCTCAAAATCCCTTTGCTACAGGAAACAACCTCCGAGCTACCAAGCTAAATGCTGGGAATGGCAAGTTTTGATGAAAGACAAAGAATATGTTTATGGCATTTACTATCTAACAGGGATGTCCTAGCATGTTTGCACACCAGTTATAGAAAAAGCTTATTACGCAAGGCAAGATAAAGACACGAAAGAAAGAAATGCTGCTGGCAAGTTCTCCACCTTATACAGATCACAAGAAATATTCGTCTGCAACAATAGATGGAGAGCCATGCTGCAAATGCCAATGGTGACTGATTGGTGGGAATTGCTGTGGACGAAGTACATACTGCGATACACTGGTAAGAGCAAATTACATTTAACCATGTATCCAGCTAATTTAAATAGCTAAAATTAGTGTATGGTGTAAATAAAATGTTGTATATTTATTTTATGTACACTGGAAGGCTAACCCTTGGCCAACGGCCAACCCTTGCAGTTAGTTAAACTGTGTGGTGCCAGTTGCCTCAGCAAACTTGGTTTTCCCTGTATGTTGTGGACCACAACTAGTGCAGTAGATGTTTTTGCTAAATCTAAGCCATGTTAACTTCCTCAGCCATTCCTCTCAGAAACAGTGTGCTCTTGCCTTTTTTTGCCACAGCCTCTTCTGACTCTATCTTGTCAAGCTCTGTGATTGGCTGCTGTGAAGGGTGTGGTTCGGGTTCAGGAGAAGCTGTAGATGGAAAAATAGTTTGCTCCACCATGGTTGATTTTTATAGATGATAAGTGTGACTCCACAAAAGCGTGACACGAGTGTAGATGACGTTACCCACGCAGTTTACTAATCACTCACGGACCCTCCCTATCTCACACACATTGGCCAACTCTGGCAGACTCGCTCCCTGAATGAAATAAAAAATGTGAAAGTTGCAGGTCGCACATGTGCGAGTAGATGTAAAACCAAAATGCCTACCTGTCCCTTGGCTCTGCTGCCGCTTGGTTCCGCTGCCGCTTGGCTCCGTCTTTCGACCAGCTCAGCCCTTAGTCCGGCGCTGATCAGCCTAAGTGCTTTCGTGACAGTTCATTCGTAGACAGTTAAGATGCCAACAAATAACGTTAACACAACTTGATGGGGAAAAAGGTCTGTTCTTAACTTCCACTTTTGTAAACTCTTCCAGCTGCTGTGACGCAGGCAAGCCACACCCACCTCAGCCTGGCAAACCAATAGGTGGATTGTGCCGTGACAAATGCGAGACTCGCTTTGTGGTAAGTCATCAAAGTCACAATGTTTCTACACTTTCTGAACAGTAGGGGCAAAGCACCCCAGTTTGGGGGTATGTTGTGATTTTGTTTTGTTTTTTAAACTAAATGCCACAAAAATCATACATAATATTACTGTAAGTATGAAATTCAACTAAGATGAAGAGAACTAAGATACTGTAGCCACACTAGCGGCTCTGTGAGGCTGTAATTTGACTCTGCGGGGCTTTGAGCTAATTGCTAACATCAGTATGCTAACATTCTTACAATGACAGCGCCAACATGCAGATGACAAAGTAAAGCATCAAACTTTGATGTTTTACTATGTTGATCAAACTATGCTCACTATCTTAGTTCAGAGTGTTAGCATGCTAACATTTGCTAAATCACCAAGTTTACAGAAGAAGAAACTTTATTATTTGTCACATACAATTGTACAGTACAATGTAGTGTAATTATATCCCTGCAATTAACCCATCCTAAGCCTTAGGAGCAGTGGACAGCCACATACAGCGTCCAGGGAGCACCTTGGGGTTCAGAGTCTGCCGACAAGAAAAGCGTAGTTGAGGTCAATGATGTTACTAATGTTACTAGTTTGGCAGGTATTTGGGGATAAAACAAACTATTGAACTAATTAAAATATCGACCTGATGAGTTTTTAGTTCATCCTGAAGGAAACATAAATGTCTGTTCAAAATGTTATGCCAATCCATGCAGTAGTTGGGGAGTTATTTTATGCGGTAACAACAATGTCAAACTGCTGGTGGGACTTGATAAATGTCTGTACCAAATATTGTGCCAATCCGACCTAAAGATGTGCCACAGACATGTCTGTACAGATTTTCATCGCAGTACATCCAATTTGTTTTTAGATATTTGACTCTGCATTAATGCGGTAAATGGATCGAGTGAACCATAGACTTACAGCAGCAGCAGTAGTAGCAAGCGTAGTAGTCTTGTGAATAGAGAAGCTTTCTTCAGTACCTCTAAATAAATCTTTTAAGATGCTGTAAGGATACAACACAAACAAAGTGCAACATCCCCCCCCCAACACACACACACACAAACACACACAAAATCACATGAACATGGTAGATTGGCTGTGAATGAATGAATAAGCTCATCTCATATAAAAGCTTTAGATGAGGATGGCTTATGTCTATCTCTGTAGTCTGTGTAATGTCTGCAAACAACTCCCAGGAATGTAAAATAAAAATCCACATTTGCTCACTGAGATCCCTTTAATTTTGAATTACACACCACATTTTTGATAGATTCCCAAGCCCTACGGGCCACTGAGTCCATGCAGCACATAAAAGATCATGTAGACCTGCGACTCAAGTGAGAAAAATGGGAGCTGTGTGGTTTTGCTTTGATGAGAGAGTGGAGCCGGTTTGAGCTAAAAGTCTGGGGCAGATGTTAGCCGGCAGGTTTTGGCTGTGTGTGCTTTCATTAGGTTTAGCTTTCATACGCTCCCCGGTGACAGACTGGTCTGCTAAATGAGCTCCCATGTGAGCCGACTTCAGTTCCAACCCGACGTCCAAAAATTGTGGCTGGCTGCAAAACTGGAAGACATGCATGTGCTGCTATGCATCTTCTACACACATTCAAACATTCATTAACATAAAATGAAAAAAGGCTTCTGGTGAAAGATAACAACACAATGCTCTGATTCTTTGGCACATGTTAAAAGGCATCCACATGCGCTTTGTGCCTCCTGCACATCACATCTTTGTTGATCTGCAAGTTAAGACAGCTTCTTTTGTCTTTGTTCACAAAACAAAGGTAGATTTATGGGATTGGAAAAAAAGTTTTTTGAATATAAACCTCTCTCACAGCAGTGAAAACATCTCCAGGATAATGGAGGAGAAAACATCATTAGCAACAAAAAACCCTTCACTGTTCTCCTGTGAGTCAACAGTCGATATTTCTTTGTTAGCGTGTTGCTGCATTCTGTAATTATGTTTTTGCCCTTTCTGGGAAACATGGTCATGAAAGAAGAAATGAGAGGAGGGAAATTGAATTCTTTGTCTATGTAATTGTTTAATGACGAATGGACCCATAAATTGGAGCAAAGAGACAGAAAGTTTTACATTCCTCCCCTCCAGACGTGGAAGCAATATTTCCTCTAGGTGAAGTAAAATAATTATTTATTGTGCTTATTCTGTTGAAGTGGCACCATCATCCCCAAGTATGAATTTTATATTAAGCATTTTGTCACCAGCAGTATATTTTGATGATTTATTAAACATTGTGAATAAAAAGTCACGGCTGAAGCAGAGCAGCTGAGATCATATTTAGAGGTGTGGGCAGGCGTGCTGAATCCAAGTGCGTCTATTGAGGTTCAGCCCTCCAGAAACAATACCTCACATTCATCCTCATAATACTTAAATGTCACATAAGCGTTTCTTCTACTGAGGTTTTCCACAGGAAGGTACAGTATAAATAATTGGTCTTGCTTTAGTTCTTCTGGTGCATTTGCTCCAGCTGAGAGGCGTTTCATGCACTGAATACCTGCACAGTGATTTAATTAGAACATGGAGTCAGACAGACTCTCTCTGTGGAATCAAGGTAATTTAAAAGTGGCCTTAAAAAGCCCATGTTCATGTTTCATGATATCGCATAAGCTAATATTTTGTATCACACCAGACCAGGTAAATTGAAATTAGTGTGTCGAGTGGGGGAGGACAAACTAACTATTGTTACTGTTAATTAATCTAAAATGAATCATCAACTTCACGTGTAGGACACGTTTTTTAGCATTTAACGTCATGCCAAACCATTTTCTCTTCATTCGCCTGGCGCAGGTCTAATGACACATTGTTGGTAAATGTACAATTATGACTTTACTTATGACAAGTATTGTCTGCAGGACTTCAAGATTCGCGGTGTAAAGTTCTTCTTTTCTTACTCTTGTGTGAAACTTTTGTGACGGAAATGTTTGGAACGTAATTTATAGTAATAATCTAGGTGGTAATAACAAGTGGTATTCATCCCAACGAGCAATTTACGACAAATTTGTCCAATTAAGAGGGTGTGCGAAATTTGGAACATTTGTTTGAGCAAAACTCATGAAGAAAATAATAAGAAAAGTTTAGATTATAAAAATATAATTGTTATAGGCATGTATTTGATCTGGGTGGCGCAAATTAAGGCAAAGACACATCCGTGTGAGTTTCAAATGTTGCAACTTCGGCAAAATATTTTGGTTATACTGACACCTTATGAGGCCAATTTATGAATGATACACTGCACAGGTAGCTAGCTAACTACAGCTAACATCTACACATGCAGTACCATTGGGTTTTGTGGAAAATAAACGCAGCCATACTGTAATAACACAAGGCACTTTGCATTCAGTTTGAACACACCTCAGTCTAAGCCATGGAGCAGCAGATGGAGACGTTGGCAACACAATCTTAGCATGAAGTCTATCCTCCTCCTCCATATCCTGGCAATTTTGTCCTCTGCATTACATGTATTCCTCTTCCTAAACCCTTTTGCTCGCTCTGTCACTTATACCCCGTTTACACGTACATGGTTATTTAGAAAAACTGAGACATTTCCCTTCGTTTGTGCCCTTTGTTTACACGCAAATGGAGAATTCGCCTCTCAAAACGATTCTTTCTAAAAACTCCGGCCAGAGTGGAGATTTTGGAAAACTTTGTTTGCACGTTTGCATGTCAACTGAGACAAATGGAGGTTTAGGCAGCCGAGGAAGTGAGGAAGAGAAGAGAGAGGAAGTGATTCGTTGCTGTTGTTGCTATTTTTGGGATTCTGATTGGCTAACGTGGACTTGAGCTTCTCGTTACACTACCACATACAGGTTTGGCATGCTCTTGACGCATATATACACGGATACGTGTAAATGAACACTTTTCTGAAAACTGACAGCTGTGCACGATGTTATTTTTGAAAACGGAGACGTTGAAATGTCTGTTTATGAAAATAGTCCGCCACATGTAAACGTAGCAATAGACTGTCCATTCAAGTTCCCACTCCCTACTGTGTTCCCTTATCAAGTATTGATCATTAGCAACACAGCACACAGTTAAACCAAACAGAGATCTCCAAGACATCACAACAGCATTCTGGTTTCCTTAAATTAACACATACGTCATCAACAGCTTTTCTTTGCACTCCATCCCCCTCCCGCACATTATATGGCCTTCATGATCGGCTGGAATCCAGTTATCCTTCCCTTTAGCACTTTTCTCATCCCTTACATTCAATATGCCTTGGGATATTTTAAATCACTGCTTACTGCTATAACGTGGCTGCTAAAGTGGATCTGGTATTGTGATATCATTAGTAGACTCAACACACTGCCACAGCATCATTCAAGATTTACCTCTTTACAATTGATCGTGTCCGCAAACTCACTTCTGTTATCATTTCTCTATATTAGTGTCACTATGCACACAAATGTAATGGTTAACATATATAGGAGTATTTTAAACCTTTTATAATAAGGACAAGTTAAAGGAGTCCTCATTTCACCTTTACATTGACAATCAAATTCTATACATTACATTTGTTTAGGATATGTTGTTACAATGAAAGGAACAAGAGATAGAATTTGTCTCACAGTTTTTAAGGAAGTAAGATGTTACTAAGTGCGAGCAAAGTGTGTAGGTGTTGTTTCTGAAAAGATGGGTTTTCAGCCTGCAGCAGTAGAAGGGCAGTGACTCTGCTGTTCTGACTTCAATGAGGAGTTCATTCAACCACTGTGGGGCCAGAACAGAGAAGACAAGCCTTCCCTGAGACTAGCAACAGGGTCCGCTGAGTGACAGGCGAGCAATCATCCAGAAGCATAGGAGCACAAGGGTTGAGCTGGAGACTATGGTTTTTGATTTATTTTGATTTTGATTTTTATTTGGATTTGACAAACAACATAATCCAAAGGATAGCATGTTAAAGTGTAAACACTTATTTCCAACATGGTCCTTGGTGTTAAAACATGCAACACATAACGAAGACCTATTTCAGGTCAAAGACAATAACATATAATACAGATCATCCAAGGTTTAAAAGCATTCAAAATCAGAGAATCATAAATCACATAAAATAATCAGTCTACTCTAATTAAAAAATATTGGCTACTCTATTCCATGAAAAACCCTTAAACTTGTGTCTAAAAGCCCCTCTGGTATTTACAATTTTGAGGGAAAGCGGCAGATTATTCCACAATGTTATACCTGTATAAAAAAAAAGAACTTCTAGCTGCATTGTTGACTCTGGACAGTGGCCCTAGTATTGTGATTATGCTGTGTATGAACCATTTTTATATGGGAATGTAGATATTTGGGAGCAGAGCCATTTATGACATTATACATATGATTCAACTTTAACTGCTCCACTCTAACATGTACTGGCAGCAACCCTACCCTTTTAAAAGCATCTCTACCAATATGAGTCCGGGGGGGGTTGCATTTAACAGGTAGCGGATAACATTATTTTGCATCACTTGCAGTCTGTTTTTAAGTTTAACTGATAATCCACAGTACCAAGCAGAACATGCATAATCGAAATGACATTGAATCAATGATACAACCAGTAATTTCTTGATAGAATAATCTAGATGACTTGTCCTGCGATACAGGAATTTCAGTTTACCGGCACATTTGGATAATATTTTGTCAGCTATAGATTTACAGGTTAATGACTGCTCTAATGTTAATGTATGTAACACTTTTCTGAGACACTATTCCAGTGCCATTACATGTAACCTTAAGGTTTCACCATAGTTAAAGTCACAGACACAATATGCAGACACATATGTAACGAAATGTAGGTCGTAGTCTCGATACTCCAAATACATACAAACAGTGCACATACACAGTAGATTAAAAGACATTTTATTAACATCAACATTATTTAAAGGCTCAGAATTATTATGAATTATATTGTAGACGTTGACGTAGTATATATTAAAGTGATTGTGCAAATGGCATAGTTAAGTGCAGTAACAGGAGGAGGAAGGGGCAGAGGAGAAGGATCTAAGTAAAGTTCTGCAGGTGGCCCGGTTCAGACGGGTGACAGCTTTGGGGAAGAAACTGAGCCTGGTAGTGCGGGCTTTGAGGCTCCTGTAGCGCCTCCCAGAGGGCAGGAGGGAGAACAGGCCGTGGTTGGGGTGTGTGGGATCTGTGCTGATGCTCAGGCCTCTGCGCAGGCAGTGTTTGTGGTAGATGTCTTTGATGGCTGGGAGCTGGGTGCCAGTGATGTGGTGGGCCGTCTTTACGCCCTCTGCCAGGGCTTTCTGGTCAGCTGAGGTGCAGTTGCCGTACTAGTTTGAAAGTACTGTAGGAAGGAGCAGTCCCTTTCAGTGCCCTGAGTAGGCCAGCACCAGAGTCTTAAACTTGAACTGGATGCAAACTGCAAACTAGTGTAGTGCACAGAGAGGAGAAATTGTGTGAGCGAACTTGGAGAGATTACCACAGACAGGCAGGACTAGCTGCAAAGATCTAGTGGCGGATACATTTCTAAGTCCTAAATGGCTCTTGCATGGGGCATATGATATGCTAAGTATGGTGTGCTTTTAGATTAACGTGTCAAAATCAATAGAGTAGATGTGCGTAGATTCTGTTCTTACTGAGGCATCTTACCGAGGTTCTGAATGAGGCCAATGAGTCTGGCAAAGATGCCGATTTCAAAATATCTTCAATCGTGGCACTTTTAGTCAAAAGGAAACCAGCGTTTGACAGGAGTGAAAAGCCTCTTGTTTTGTTTTGTTTTTTAATCATGAAACGGAGAGATTCTGCCATTGCAAACTTTGTTGTGTTTTCTGAAAAAAAAAATCAGCTCACCAACATCGTTGGCTCCTCGATCCAGCAGTTGTAGAGTCTATGGTTACTCTGCAGCATGGATGGTAACCTAAGACTATGTAATGCGCATACACACACCCACACACACACACGCGCACACACATACACACACACACACCGGTAGCATCAGCTGGAGAGCCAGTGTTCTTCTCAGTCATTCTCCCTCCCTGACACACACCCACACCATATAGATACTGCCAAAGGAAGTGGCTCAGAGGAGTCTTGAGCAGAACAAAACAGGCAAACAAGAAAATATTTATTGTGATGTGTGTTGGTGTAAAAGTGAGCTGTGTACAGGCTGCTCAAATACTGTCTTTATGGACGATAAAAAACACACATTGTTGATGTGTGACTGACTGTATCTTCATACAAAATATTTTTGATTTTGTATTTAAAATTCAATGAAGAGGATTTATCATCGTGGAAAAGCTAGGCCAGGTCATTTTTGACCCGGAGGACATGAGGGGCTTAAAGAATATGAAGATTACAGAGTTAAAATGATGGAAAATGTAAATGTAAAAATGAGTTGCTTGCTGAGAGCTATTGGTCTTGTGAAACATGTCGTGAGGCTACTATAGATCAGGAATCAGGCTAGTTGACAAAAGCGTGCTCTGCAGGAAGGAGTAGATGTGTAGTTTGCAGGGTGACAGGAACCCCAGCCTGACATATATCCAACCCGCTGACAAATATATGAAACTGAATGTTCCAACTGTGGAAAATAAACCAGAATTTTTGCTAACATTTTGAATTGATTGCACCAAAAACGAGCTGACCTCACCTGTGCTGCAGAGAGATAAGAGATTCACAATGCACACAGGTCTCAGTCAGCAGCACACAGCTCTTTTTCCTTCTTTTTTTAATGTAAAATGAATACAACATCAGGGAAGAATAATACAATTTCATCTGGTTGTTTCATCTTCTTGCTTTTCCAGATTCTAGAGGGACTTCAAGAGCTCCTTATTTAGTCTGTGAGATGAAGTTATTTCCCTGTGCTATTGTGTGTGAAGGAGCCACCTGAGTTCAGATACACTGGAACAGGGAATGTCACAACTCTCGGCAAGAGAAGATCAAAGCCACACCTCTGGGCTTTGTTATATATTGAGTTAACTTCCAACGCTCACGATACATCTCTCTCCCTCAGCCCTTACCCTTTTGGCAAAATAGCGAATTAAACTCGACTTGTGTCATCATACGCAATCCGTCTTCATTTGTTGATGCGTCAGGGCCAGTGGTTACTGCATTGTGAGCTGAACCGAGCAACAAAGCTTGCTTCACAGCTCGTCATACCGCCAGGGCTGTTGCCTAGTTTTCAAGGTCTCTGACAGCATCAACTCTCTTCTCTCAGCGATGGATTTGTCACGCTGGTAGAGGAGGATAAAGCAAGCAAAAGTGAAGACAAGGGCCACGTCTTCATGCTTTTCTTTCTCTTTGGTACATGATGTGCGTCGAGCCCTTTTTATCATCACCCTATGGTCAAATTATGCCATAGAAATTATACAGTTACAAAACCTTTCTTTCATGTATACTTTTCTTTGATTACTTTTGCTTGCCTGACATAAAGGAGCAAACCGAATTGTCCTTGCAGACACAAAGATAAGTGAGAATCCACCCAAAATTCATTTTGTTGTCAGTTGTTCCCTTCACATGCATGTCTTTTTGGTACTAGTTTCAGTTTCAGCCACTTGAACTCATTTGTCACAAAAAACAAAATTTGAATATCGACCTCATATAAATTGACTTTTGCAGCAGACACAGGTCTTGTAACAAAAGCAAAATCTTGAACAATACACACCTGAATTTTATCCTTCATGTTTTGCATTTTATGAAGTTTGACTGTGTTTTAAAAATGTTTTTCAGAGATCATTTACATTTACAAATGTTGGAATGTTGAATGGTGAAGATACAAAATATATGTGCATTTGTTAATAGTCTGTTTGTTTCACTGGAGATTACACACAGATGCAAAGATTACTGAACTACCTTTATTATGTTGAGACTGATAGCATTATTGGTACTACTAGAACCAGAGCTACAAACTAGAACTATTAGATGATCATCATGGTGCAGTTGCTGGTCTTCATTTTCAGTTTAAATGTTTGAAAATATAAAGATAATCAAACGTATCTTGATTATAAAAAATTGTGATAAAAAAGTCCATAATACAGTAATACAATCTCATGTATCCATAATACAATCTGAATTTGACATTACTTTTTTTTTTTTTTGCAACACAAGCACTGTGCACAGCAGTTTAACTGTCTATTGTTCTGTTTACTTAGTAATGCATAATCAGCAGCTCATTTGAGCTTTCTCATTTTTCTGCTCACTTGCTATTAACAGAAACATTTTCTGAACAGTAAATCTTACAGGAGACCGTACTAACTCTAAACTGCAGTGATCAGTTTCTTTTTGCAACAGGAAACACAATAACTTTTGGGTGTGTGGGCAAACGTCAGATTAAATGTA